>NW_023621042.1:2803-5919 GCF_014905685.2 Nematolebias whitei
AAAAAAAAACAACAACAACCTGTCGGTACCGACAGCACGTGGCTGAGATGTGTCTCTGTCTCTCTCCTCTCCCCCACTCTGCTCTAAGTCTACATCTGTCGGTAGAAACGGTGCACTGCGCAGCTCAGGACGTGACTCCGTCCGTCTCCCCCCCACCCATGCAACAAAAATCACGGATGAGATGAGCGCCCCCACCTTGACAAGTTATCTAGGGAAACACTGCTTAGGTTCTTCACCTGAGTGACAGGCAGATCTTGGCAGAAATGTGTGACACCATAATGTGCACGGCCTCAAATGCAGTTTTTTAATCTCCTGAGCACAAAAGCTGTGGGTTAAAAACCAGCCTGAGTGTGAAACACTCAGAGGTTCTCCACGCTCACTCAGACTGGACCTCAGGGCTCGTTCCAGTCAGGCTGGATCCAGAGCAGATTCAGCTATCTACAGCAGGTAAGATACTATCTGTTCAGGACTCTTCCACAGAACCCCACCTCAGAATGTCTGAACTGTCTCTTTAAGTTAGAAACAGTGAGTCCAGCAGTTGGTGTGAAAGGTTATGAATGTCTTCATCGATTATAAAGACCCATCACAGTTTAGTCCTGCACCACCAGAACCCTCAGCTTCAGAACTCACATAGACCTTTAGAACCTCCAAGAACCCACCAGGAGCTGCTATACAAAACCTTAGTCTCACTTAGGACAAACATCTCATCCTAGGTCTCATTTAGGACGAACGTCTCATCTAAGACCTTACTCAGGACAAATGTATCTTCTAAGACCTCAGTTAGGACATTCTACTCATCCAATACCTAAATTAGACCAAAAAAATCATCTTATACCTCATTTAGGACAAACGTCTCATCTAAGACCTTAGGACAAATGTTTCATCCAAGACCTCATTTAAGACAAACGTCTCATCTAAGATCACAGTTAGGACAAATGCCTCATCTTAGACCTCAGTTAGGACAAACATCTCATCTAAGACTTCAATTAGGACAAACATTTCATTTAAGACAAAAGTCTCATCCTGGACCTCATTTAGGACAAACGTCTTATCTATGACCTCAATCAGGACAAATGACTCATCCTAGGTCTCAGTCAGGAGAAATGTCTCATCCTAGACCTCAGTTAGGACAAATGTCTCATTGAAGACCTCCTTTAGGACAAGTGTCTCATCTAAAATCTCAGTTAGGACAAATGTCTCATCCTGAACCTCATTTAGGCAAATATCTCATCTAGGACCACTGTCAGAACAAACATCTCATTTATGACCTGAATCAAGACAAACGACTCATCCTAGGTCTCAGTCAGGACAAACGTCTCATCCTAGACCCCAGTTAGGACAAACGCCTCATCCTTGGTTTCAAGTCAGGACAAACGTCTCATCCTAGCCCTCAGTTAGGACAAGTCTCATCCTAGACCTCTGTTAGGACAAATTTCTCATCTAAGACCTCATTTATGACAAATGTCTAATCTAAGTCCTCAGTTAAGACAAACATTTTATCTAAGACCTCAGTTTGGACAAATGTATCATCTAAGACAATAGTTCTCATCCAATACTGCAACTAAGACAAATGTTTCATCCTTTACCTCAGTGAGGAGAAAAGCCTCATCTTACACCACAGTTCGGACAAACATCTCATCTAAGACCAGTTAGGACAAGCATTTCATCCTAGATCTCAGTTAGGACAAATGTATCATCTACGATCTCACTTAGGACATACTTATCATCTAAGACCTTGATTGGGACAAACCTCTCATCCTAGACCTCGTATAGGGCAAAAGACTCATCTAAGACCTCAATTAGGGCAAACCTCTCATCCTAGACCTTGTATAGGACAAAAGACTCATCTAAGACCTCAGTTAGGACAAAAATCTCATATTAGACCTAAATTAGGATAAACATCTCATCTAAGACATCAATTTGGACAAACTTGTCATCTAAGACTTCACTTCAGACAAAAGTATCATCCAAGACCTCAGTTAGGACAAATGTCTCATCTTAGACCTCAATTAGGACAAGAATCTCATCTATAATCTCAGTTAGGACAAATGTCCCATCCTAGATCTCATTTTGGACAAATTTCTCCTCTAAGACCTCAGAACAAACTTCTCATCCTGGACCTCATTTTGGACAAACGTCTCATCTTAGACATGTGTTAGGGCAAATGGCTCATCTCAAACCTCAGATAGGACAAATATCTAATTTATAATCTCACTTAGGTCGTACTTCTTATCCAGTACCGCAATTAAGCCAAATGTTTCATCCTATACTTCATTTAGGAAAAACGTCTCATCTAAGACCTTAGGACAAATAACTCATCTAAGGCCACATTGAAGAAAGACCTCAGTTAGGACAAATGTTCCATCCTAGACCTCAGTTTGGACAAATTTATCCTCTAAAACCTCAAGACAAACATCTTTTCCTAGACCTCAGTTATGACAAACGTCTCATCCAACACCTCATTTAGGACAAATGCCTCACCTTAGACCTCTGTTAGGACATACATTTTATCCTGGACCTCAGTTAAGACAAACATCTCATTCTAGACCTTATTTGGGACAAATTTCTCATCTAAGACCTCGTTTAAGACAACGGTCTCATCTAAGACCTCGGTCATCTAAGACCTTAGGACAAATGTCTCATCCTAGGTCTCAGTTAGGACAGTCTCATCTTAGATCTCAGTTAGGACAAATGTTTCTTCTAAGACCCCAGTTAGGACAAATGTCTTATCTTAGACCTCAGTTAGGACAATTGCATCATCAAAGACATCAGTTAGGATAAATGTCTCATCCTAGACCTCACAACAAATGTCTCATCCTATGTCTCAGTTAGGACAGTCTCATCTTAGATCTCATTAGGACAAATGTTTTATCTTAGACCTCAGTTGGGACAAAGGTCTCATATTAGACCTCAGTTAGATGAAATGTCCCATCCTAGACCTCAGTTTGGATAAATTTATCATCTAAGACCTCAGTTAGGACAAACCCCTCATCATAGGTCTCAGTTAGGACAAATGTCTAATCTTAGACCTCAATTAGGACAACTATCTCATCTAAGACAGCAAAGTCTTCATCTTAGACCTCAATTAAGTCATATGTATCTCCTTAGATCTCAGT
>NW_023621043.1:0-5214 GCF_014905685.2 Nematolebias whitei
AAAAAACAATTATATTTATTGGTTCAGGTGTAGTTGGTAAACTCAGACTCAGGATGGATCCACTGTGGGAATAGAGAGGAGATTGGTGGTGAACGACAAATCCACTTGAGAGGAGATTTTGGAAGTGTTGATAGTAATCCAAAAATAAGCTTACTTGTCGTTGTTGTTCCAGGAGCATGAGAACAGGAGACAGGATCCGAATCCAATAATCCACGGTGGGATCAGGTGAGTATATCAACGAGTGTATTTACAAAAATCACCAAGGGAGCCGGGGTGGAGGTGAGGATAAACCAGGAACCAGGTGAGGCACACAGGAGTAAAGGTGGAGTAGGAGAAACGCTGCTGTCATGCAGGGAGACCGATAAGGAGCTTGAAGTCAGCCAGCCAGTAGTCACAGGAACATGGAGCTTGGAAGAACTTTGCTCTGGCACTGATCTGGAGTGAGGCTCCAGATTAAATAGCTCCTCCACCTGGTCCAGGTAATGAGCAGCAGCTGTGGAAAGATAATTAGAAGAACACAAACAACAGAGAAAGGAGGGGTAGAGGAGCCAACCTCTACACTCAGCCACTTGATGGTTTGCCAGAATCTCCTCGGAGCTGACCAAGAGTCGTTATCTAGGGTCTCACTGAACTCCTCTCACATCTGAGCTTTTCCCTCAGCAACAGCCAAGGATGCGGACCGCTTGGCCCTCCGGCACTCCTCAGCTGCCTCCGGAGTCTCAAAAGCCAACAAGGACAGATAGGACTCCTCCTTCAGCTTGACAGCCTTCCTAACCCGGGATGTCCACCACCAAGTTCGAGGATGGCCACCGTGAGAAGCACCGACAACCTTGCAGCCACAGCTCAATGCAGCCACTTCAACAATGTTCAACATGTTTGGGCCTACCGAGTCTGTCCGGCATCTTCCCCCGGCCATCTGATCCAACTCACTACCAGGTGGTGATCAGTTGACAGCTCAGCTCTTCTCTTCACCTGAGTGTCCAAAACAAATGGTCACAAATCAGATGACATCCTGATGCATGCTCAATAATCCAGGTAGAAAAATAAAAAAAAGTTAAGTCTGGCCCTCTGGAAATTCAAAAAACACAACAAAGCAAAAAAATTGTAGAAATGCTTTGTCTTTCATCCGAAAGACTTCCTCATTCTGAGGAGCTGTGTTCTGCTCAGTCTTATAAATAACACCTTCTCGTAGTGGGTCAACCAGTTTGATGCTGACAGCCAAAACCAGCTGCTCACATGTTCAAGGAGGACCATCAGTCTAACGATGGATCGTTAGCACCCTGATGGCTGTTTGCTATTCACAGAGGACTGAGTGATACTAGCAATAACAGCATTGTAAGAGGGGGACAGTTGAACATGGAGGCCTCCACCCCGTTTAATAATGAACAGTTTTGTTTCACAAAGATGGCCTCCTTTACTCCTCTCTCAAACCATCGTTCCTCTCTATCAAGGATGTGAACATCTTCATCCCTGAAAGAGTGACCGCTGGCCTGGAGATGAGTGTAGACCACAGAGTCCTGGCCTGATGATGTTGATCTTCTGTGCTGGGCCATCCTTTTGGCCAGTGGCTGCTTAGTTTCCCTGATGTAAGACTGTTCACAGCCCTCCTGACACTGAACAGCATACACAATATTACTCTGTTTGTGCCGGGGGACTGGATCTTTGGGATGAACCAGTCTTTGCCACAATGTACTTTGGGGTTTCAAAGCCACTGGGACGTTATGTTTAGAAAATAAACATCTCAGTTTCTCTGATACTCCCGCAACATATGGAATGACCACTGGTCTGGGTCTGGGTTCCTCCTTTTCACCTGATGGCTGACTGGAGTCCTGTTTGGGTTTCTTCTCTGCTTTCAGGAAGGCCCAGTTACGATATATGCATTGCTCTAGAGCCTGTCTTGTGTGGGATTTTTTTCTTCTGTCTGGCTCCTGAGTTAGTGGGGACACTGTCTGCTCTGTGGTACAGAGTCCTGATGACTCTTAACTTGTGCTCCAAAAAGTGATGGGAGTCAAATTGCAAATACTGGTCTGTGTGGGTGGGTTTGCGGTACACCTCAGTTTGCAAATGTCCTCTATCGGAATCTGAGACCTCACAGTTCAAGAAAGCCAACCTGGCATTTTTTACAACTTCTCATGTGAACTTGATATATTTATCCACAGAGTTGATGTGATCAGTGAAACGTTGGACTTCCTGAGATTTAATTTTAACCCAGGTGTCATCAACATACCTGAACCAATGACTTGGTGGTGTCCCTGAAAAGGATGTGAAGGCTCTCTTTTCTACCTCCTCCATGTTCAGGTTGGCCACAATAGGAGAAACTGGAGACCCCATAGCGCCCCCATACATGAAGTAGGTTGACTGCAGGCACAGTTTCAAGAGTTGACACAGTTGCTCTGTGGCAAGCGTGGTCCTGCTGCTCAGAGTGGTGTCTGATTTTAATCTTAAACTGACCACCTCTACTGTATCATCAACAGGAATGCACGTAAAGAGTGATGCGACATCAAAAGAGACCATTGTTTCATCAATCTCCATGATGACATCCCTCACCTTATCCACAAAGTCCATGGTGTTCTGTATGTGGTGTTCTGAGCTGCCAACTAAAGGAATGAGTACATACACCAGATATTTGGAAACATTGCAAGTGACAGAGTTAATCAAGCTAACAATTGGTCTTAAAGGTACACCTTGTTTGTGAATTTTAGGTAAACCATACAGACTAGGTGTGGCCTCCTCTGGGTACAGTCTATGGTACAGAAAACGGTCAATAGCCTTGTCCTGCTCCAAAATTTTCAGGCAATCTATCAACTTCTTCTTGTAACCACTTCCTGGATCTCTTTTCAATGGCTCATAAGTGGTTAAATCACTAAGGAGTGTCATAACTTTCTCATGATAGTCTTTCTGGTTCAAAATCACTGTGCACCTTCCTTTGTCTGCTGGGAGAATGATGATGATTTTGTCCTTGCTAAGAGTGGTGAGTGCATCCCTCTCCTTTCTACTGATATTTGAAGGTGGTGGTTTGGCATTGCTAAGGCAGGCTGAAACTCTGATTCTGAGTTGTTCTGCCTGACACTCTTTAATTTTGTTGTTGCGGATGGCTGACGACTCAGTGGCTGTGATCATCTCCACCAGAGGAATTCTATTTGGTGCAACAGCAAAGTTCAGTCCCCTGGCAAGAATCTCAGTCTCAGGCTGGGTGAGCTGTCTGTCAGATAAATTCTTCACCCACTTTTCTGTCTCCCTGTCATGTAACTGTCTACCGAAGTGTTGTCTTCCACTGAATGTGTTGTTATTGGAATTGTGATGGTGTTGACGAGTTATCAGTAAGTTAAATTTGTTTTGTTGTCGAGTTTTGGACTTGACATGCTGTGCTAAGCTTGCCTAATCTGTACAGTCCATCAATTGCTGAAGTGTGGTCTGATCTAGGCACGTTGTTATTTGTTGTTTAATGTGCTTATCTTTGGCCTTCAAGGCCTCATCAGATGACATGACTACAAAGTCAATCATTGATCTACCACCTAGGGTGTCCTGGTGCCAAATGCACTGATGGACACCTTTATGTTTGTGATGGACAAACTTTGACCAGAACAGAAGTCCAACAACAGAACACTACTCGGGTTCAGATCAGAGAGGCTGTTCCTCCCAGTCACACCCCTTCAGGTCACACCATCGTTACCCACAGTAATAATAATTCCCACAATAATTATAATCCATCCATTATCTTTTACCCGCTTCTTCCATTTTGGGTCACGGGGGTCGCTGGTGCCCATGTCCAGCAACCACTGTGCAAGGGGCGGGGTACACCCTGGACAGGTCACAAGTCCATCACAGGGCCACATAGAGACAAACGAGACAAACAACCATTCACTCTCTTACTCTCACCTAGAGACAATTTAGAGTTAACAATCAGCCTAACATGCATGCTAGAGAAAACCCATGCATGCACAGAGAGAACATGCAAACTCCACCCAGAAAGGCACCCAGACAGGGAATTGAACCAGGGTAACATACTCGCTGAGAGGCAGCAGCTCTACCAGTTGTGCCACATTGCTGCACAATAATAATAACTAGAAAGTTCCTGGAGAAACTTTGATGGGGGCTGCCAGGCTGGTGCTAATTTAATTTCTTGATTTAATAGTAAAAGGTGTTTGGGTTTGATATCAGCTACCATTATACAAAATTTCAGCTGAATAGCAAAAAAAAAAAAATGGCAGAGTTATGGTATTTTTTCTCTTTTAGCTAAGGTGTCTAATTTGGATTTTTGATTTTCCATCAGAGACTATTAGGGATCATTCTAAGCTACCAATTTGCCAAGTTTCAGCTGAATACCTCAAAAAATGGCCAAGTTATGGTGTTTTTTTCTCTTTTAGCTAAGGTGGCCATCTTGGATTTTTGATTTTGTTTCCGTATATGATAGAGCATGTTCTCAGCTACAACCTCACCAAATTTCAGCTCTCTATGTATAAAAATGGCTGAGTTAAAGCAATTTGAAAGTAGCTTTGGTGGCCATCTTGGATTATTAAACTTGATACAGCATTTGATAGGAAACATTCTCAGCTATCACCACACCAAGTTTCAGCTCAATATCACAAAAATTGACCGATTTATAGTATTTTTCATTTTTTGCTTTGTCGGCCATCTTGGATTTTTGATTTTCAAAAGCTACTACACCTAACTTGCATGTTGAACCAAAATGGCCGCTTCACCTAACTTGCATGTTGAACCAAAATGGTCGCTACACCCAACTTGCATGTTGAATCAAAATGGCCACAAGACCCAACTTGCATGTTG
The DNA here is from genome assembly GCF_014905685.2 of Nematolebias whitei. Lineage (NCBI taxonomy): Eukaryota > Metazoa > Chordata > Actinopteri > Cyprinodontiformes > Rivulidae > Nematolebias > Nematolebias whitei. Next base: position 4,789 of record NW_023621043.1, read on the forward strand.
AATCAAAATGGCCGCTACACCCAACTTGCATGTTGAATCAAAATGGCTGCGTCACCCAACTTGCATGTTGAATCAAAATGGCCGCGTCACCTAACTTGCATATTGAATCAAAATGGCCGCTACACCCAACTTGCATGTTGAATCAAAATGTCTGCTTCACCAACTTGCATGTTGAATCAAAATGGCCACTTCACCTAACTTGCATGTTGAATCAAAATGGCCACTTCACCTAACTTGCATGTTGAATCAAAATGGCCGCTTCATCTACCTTGCATGTTTAACCAAAATGGCTTTGCAAGGCAATGATCTGCCTTGCATGCTGACCCAAAATGGCTCACAGCGTTATTCATTTTGCTGTATTTTATGTATGCTGAGGTAGCTATGGCAGCCATCTTGAATCAAAATGGCTCCAAACATTAATCAGCT
>NW_023621043.1:5224-5918 GCF_014905685.2 Nematolebias whitei
CTATGGCAGCCATCTTGAATCAAAATGGCTCCAAACATTAATCAGCTCTAGAGATACGTCTGATGATTAGTTTCTGTGCGTTTCAAACAAATCCAACAATGAGTTTCTGTTTTGTAGTTCAATATCTCAAAGAATGACTAAGTTAGCCAATTTTGTGTTGCTGAGGCAGCTATGGCAGCCATCTTGAATCAAAATGGCTCCAAACGTTAATCAGCTCTAGAGATAAGTCTGATGATTACTTTCTGTGAGTTTCAAACAAATCCAACAACGAAAGACTGAATTATTGTCAATGTTGAACCAAAATGGCGCCCGACAATACTCAGTTTAGTTGAAAAGTTTTCTCTCATTAATTTCCTATGGGAAATGTGGCATTTTGTTAGCAAAATACGTCGCCATGGTAACTCCAATTGCCAATAAAAGTAATAGCACACATCTTGGAGCTGGGCCGGTTGTTTTGATATAACTTTTTTGTGGGGGTCCACGTTGCGGTTCGGGCCGCATTAACGGAGACGGAATAATAATAAATAAAGAAACCCTTATTGGGTGTAGAATAATAGGTGGCTTCCATGCATTTGCATGGGAAGCAGTGCATCTTTCGTATGCATTGCAATGGCAGCCCCCAATAATAATTATAATAATAAGAATATTATTATTATTATTATTATTATTATTATTATTATTATTATTATTATTA
>NW_023621044.1:0-5918 GCF_014905685.2 Nematolebias whitei
GCTGGTGGTGTTGTTGCTCCAGCTGAGGTTGTTGTTCAGGTGCACACACAAGTAGGTGTGTTTGTTCCTTCTGAAGTCCACGACCATCTCCTTCGTCTTCTTCACATTGATGTGAAGGTTATTCTCTTTGCACCAGCCCTCCAGGTGTTCCACCTTCTGGCTGTAGCTGGACTCATCATTGTTTGTGATGCTTCCCACCACCACTGTATCATCTGCAAACTTTACAACATGACAGCCTGGATGGGTAGCTGCACAATCATACGTGAGCAGAGTGAACAGGAGGGGGCTCAACACACATCCCTGAGATGACGTTCAGGTCTGGAACCACACTGAAGATCAAAACTAGAAGTTATTAAAACTGGTCTGAACCTGCCCGTCTTCATGTCTACAGTGCTCTCCACAGAGTAAATCATGGGGGGGGGGGGGGGTGGTGTGCAGTCCAAGAATACAGTTTTTAAAACTGAACACATGAAAACAGGACATGGTTTTTCAAAAACTGGCTGCTCAAAATGTGGCCTCTCTGCTCGCAGTGAGTCTGAACCAGAAAGTTCCCCCGTTTTCTTCTAAAGCCTCCATCAGCTATAGGTAGTACTACCACTAGGTACTACCATCGGTGGGCCCCTCAGGTTGGGAGTCAGCCTGAAGAGGATCCGACTCTTTGGCGCTTCCACCTCGTTTTTATCAGCTCAGGTGTTGGAAAAGGTGCAGCAGTGTGTTCATTCTCCTCAGGAAGTCTGGCTTCTTTTGTCCTAATGTTTTCATGATGTTGACTGAACACATGACTGGTACCGGTAATACCGGACCGGTGGTGGTACCGGACCGGTGGTGGTACCGGACAGGTGGTGGTACCGGACCGTTGGTGGTACCGGACCGTTGGTGGTACCGGACCGTTGGTGGTACCGGACCGGTGGTGGTACCGGACCGGTGGTGGTACCGGACCGGTGGTGGTACCGGACCGGTGGTACTGAGGACCCTGCCTGTGATACTCTGAAGAAACGATGGTCTGAATGGTCGGTTCTGCACGTGTTAAGCTTCCTCTGAGATTCCAACAGGAGGTTGTCTTGAAACCCAGCAGTGAAGACTTCCTGTGGGACAGAGCTGGTTGGCAGGCCGAAGACTGAGGAAGTCCTCTGGATGGAGGACAAAACGTTTCTCCCTTAAAGAAACTGGTCCAGATGACACGATTTAATCTACCTGGATGATTGAGCCTAGAACCTTTTTTTTGATGGTCTCAACTATTTACAAATTAAATAAGAAGCTAACTAACTGTCAGCACTGATGGAAGCTAAAACCAGAGAGAGTCAAGAAGACAAGTGCTTTGTGCAAATTACAATTGAGGCACCAGCAGGGGTCCCCCAACCCAGATCCTCGTGGTCCATGTGGTGGCATGTTTGAGATGTTTCCCTGCCTCTACACACCTGACTGAAATGAGTGAGTCGTCTACCAAACATGTTGACGTTCTGAGCAGGTGCTTTGGTTCTTTAATCTGGCTGTGTTGGAGCAGGACTGTGGGCCACAAGGACCAACGGTGTGGACCTCTGATCTGCCGGACCTCCTGACAACAAAAGGTACAAAACAGGAAGGAAATTAGATTGATCTCAAATTGTATTAATTTGTTGTCGGGGGAAGAAGAGCCACGACTGCAATTATAATAATTTCAATTCTGGTCCTGGTACCTTCTGAGTTCTTACAGCACAAGGTTTGGGAACATCTGATGTAGGTGCAGTAAGATGAACATCGAGTCAAGATCATGTTTGTTGTTTAATTCAGTTTATTTCTGTAGCTCCAACATACGTCATCTCAGGGCACAGAAGCATTCACAGACATTAAAAAATAGAATTAGCAAAGTTCTGTATCTGAGGAAGCAGCAGATTCTGTTGAATCTTCACTTCATCACAATCTCCCATCCTGAGCAAACACAAAGGAGACAGTGGAAAGAAAAAGCTCCTTTAACAAGAACCTTCAGCAGAACCGGCTCAGGACGAGCGGCCATCTGCTTTGACCGGCTGGTTTGAGAGGACAGGAAGTAGAAATGGCAGGTCAAGATGGAGGCAGATGGAGGTCCTCACTAGGAGAAAAGCTTTAAAAAAACACACACATATGATGGAAATTAGTTTGATGAAATGTGGTCAGTTTGTCCTCCAGCAGTCTAAGCCTATAGCAGCAGAACTAAGGGACAGCTCAGGAAACCCAAGCCGACCCTAACATTAGGATCTATCAAAAAGGAAAGTAAGTAAACTTTATTTATTCAGCACTATTCAGAGATAAAATCACAGTGTTTTACAGAAATGCAGATCCAGGCTTAAAATAAAATAAAAACATTAAGAAGAGCTGACAAAACTGTAAGAACAGCTGATAAAAACAGTAAGAACAGCTGATAAAAACAGTAAGAACAACTGATAAAATACAGTATGAACAGCTGATAAAAACAGTAAGACAGCTGATAAAAACAGTAAGAACAACTGATAAAAACAGTAAGAACAACTGATAAAAACATTAAGAACAGCTGATAAAAACAGTAAGAACAACTGATAAAATACACTAAGAACAGCTGATAAAAACAGTAAGAACAGCTGATAAAAACAGTAAGAACAACTGATAAAAACAATAAGAACAGCTGATAAAAACTGTAAGAACAGCTGATAAAAAACATTAAGAACAGCTGATAAAAACCGTAAGAACTGCTGATAAAAAACATTAAGAACAGCTGATAAAATACACTAAGAACAGCTGATAAAAACATTAAGAACAGCTGATAAAAACAGTAAGAACAACTGATAAAAACAATAAGAACAGCTGATAAAAACAGTAAGAACAGCTGATAAAAACAGTAAGAACAACTGATAAAAACACTAAGAACAACTGATAAAATACAGTATGAACAGCTGATAAAAACAGTAAGAACAGCTGTTAAAAACCGTAAGAACTGCTGATAAAAACATTAAGAACAGCTGATAAAAACATTAAGAACAGCTGATAAAAACAGTAAGAATAGCTGATAAAAACAATAAGAACAGCTGATAAAAACAGTAAGAACAGCTGATAAAAACAGTAAGAACAACTGATAAAAACACTAAGAACAACTGATAAAATACAGTATGAACAGCTGATAAAAACAGTAAGAACAGCTGATAAAAAACATTAAGAACAGCTGATAAAAACCGTAAGAACTGCTGATAAAAAACATTAAGAACAGCTGATAAAATACACTAAGAACAGCTGATAAAAACATTAAGAACAGCTGATAAAAACAGTAAGAATAGCTGATAAAAAACAGTAAGAACAGCTGATAAAAACAGTAAGAACAGCTGATAAAAACCGTAAGAACAGCTGATAAAAAACAGTAAGAACTGCTGATAAAAAACATTAAGAACAGCTGATAAAATACAGTAAGAACAGCTGATAAAAACAGCAAGAACAGCTGATAAAAAAAGTAAGAACAACTGATAAAAACAGTAAGAACAGCTGATAAAAACCGTAAGAACAGCTGATAGAAACAGTAAGAACCGCTGATAAAAACAGTAAATAAAACATTTAACTAAAAGCTTTTCTGTATAAAAGTGTCTTAAGCTTCTTTTTAAGGAATCGACAGAGGTGGCCTCACGAAGAGACAGGGCAGGGCGTTCCACAGCCGGGGGCTACGTCCTAAAAGGATCGGTCACCCTGAGTTTTAAACTGGGTCTTAAGGAACTTTAAAGAGGTTCAGCGCTGAAGACTGAAGAGTGCAGGCTGGAGAATAAGGAGTCAACATTTCAGTGATGTACTGGGGGTTCAGTGAAGCGGGCGTTGTACCGGTCTGTCGTGGTGAAGAGAGAGCCGAGTCAAAAGGTGAAGCTCTCGATTTACCGGTCGATCTACGTTCCTACCCTCATCTCTGCTCATGGACTTCTTTGTGACTGAAAGAACGAGATCTTGGATACAAGCGACCCACAAGTAAACCTGCAGTCTGAGAGAGAAGTGCTCTGTTAGGAAAATATGGAACAATGAGATCTGTAATATTCAATTCAGTTTATTTATAAAGCACCAAGTCACAACAAGTTGTCTCAGGGCACTTTACAGAAACATTCACATACAAGACAATTAGTAAAGTTCTCTATCTGAGGAATAGTATAAGATGGAGCTAGGGTGTTGAGAGCTTTGTATGTCCCAATGATGCTCACACACACACACACACACACACACACAACGAGACTTCTCCTTTTGGAGACTTGGCTTTGGTCCCATGAAGAGCAGTTGGTTCCCACAATGCATGATTTTTTATAAAATTGGTCCCTACAAGGTAACCTGAAACAAAAACACACACACACACACACACAGCTGGTTTCTGGTTTGCTTCCCTGCCCTTTAGGTACTGGCTAATTACTGGTAATTCAGAGGCAGAGTGAAACAGTTAGTGCTTTCACATATTGGCTGATGATTCACCGAGCACACACACACACACACACGTGCACACACACGCTCTCCGGCCCTGAGCGTTACAGATTGTTGAGACATGGGCCCGTAAACAGCCCGGCGTGTGGCGTCATCCATCATGGCGCGGTCCGTTAACTCGCCATCATGTTATTTTCTGCTCGCCGAGCCCTAACACGCCAGAGGTTGCTCGCTGGCTGCGCGGCGCAGCGCCGGCTCCGGGAGCGCCGGTAATGAATGTTTAGCCGAGCGAGGGCTCCCTCCCTGCCGGAGGGCCCCCGGGTAATTTGTTTATCTGTCTAAAGATTACGCAGCTCGAAAATCCACAATCTGACGCCGCCTTTGTAAATGATCGAGTGCGCGAGACGAACGGATCTGAGGCGGCGTACAAACACGGAGGTGACAGGGCGTGGCCCGCCGCAGGAGGTGGAGGTACCGACCCCGCTCCGCCGCCGGCTCGGGCCCCAGTTAATTTGGAATCTGCTTCATTCTGCGCCTCTTTGTCTCCTCCGGAGGCGCCGGAGCTCATCTGGACCGGGATCTTTAAAAACTCTTTAGTTCAGGCAGGGACGTGATTTATGCTGCAGGTTCTGCTGGAGGGGGGTCAGAACCAGGTTCTGCTGGAGGGGGGTCAGAACCAGGTTGTGTGACGTCACTCACCTGCAGCTCATGTTGGCCCAGAGGCAGCAGGAGGTCCACAGCCTCACCTGGATGATGCACATCACCTGCCACCTGAATCTCGGTGTGTTGGGATGACTCTCAGCTACTACCACCTTCAGAGTGACCTCACTGTCTGGCAGACTGAGTCAGGCCAGTTTGTGTGTTGATTTGTGTGTGTGTGTGTGTGTGTGTGTGTGTGTGTGTGTGTGTGTCTCTACAGCCCGAGAACGAGGAGAAGTGTGTAACGTACGATAACATCGGGCCCAGCGTCTGCATGGGAGATCACAAGGTATGGACAGAAGCTCCGCCCACATGGTCACTCCCTCTGATTGGCTCAGGATGTTGGACATGTGTCCAACGTTTAAAAAACAATATTTTAAAGCATTTAATGTTTCTGGGGAAAAAACATTTACGTCAGATTGCAAAAGTATTCACCCCCTGGCTGTGAGTTTAAATTTAAACTTTGGAAATTTATAGATTTTTATTTTTTGCTGCATCAAAACTATTCATCCCTAAAACAGGTGATCAGTGCCCCCACCATCAGGTCTCCTCAGGTCCGTCTTCATGATCCTGGTCCATCAGGTCTCCTCAGGTCCGTCTTCATGATCCTGGTCCATCAGGTCTCTTCAGGTCCGTCTTCATGATCCTGGTCCATCAGGTCTCCTCAGGTCCCTCTTCATGATCCTGGTCCATCAGGTCTCTTCAGGTCCGTCTTCATGATCCTGGTCCATCAGGTCTCTTCAGGTCCGTCTTCATGATCCTGGTCCATCAGGTCTCCTCAGTTCCGTCTTCATGATCCTGGTCCATCAGGTCTCTTCAGGTCCGTCTTCATGATCCTGGTCCATCAG
>NW_023621045.1:0-5917 GCF_014905685.2 Nematolebias whitei
ATTAATTCAAGAAAGAAAGTCTCAGGATGGGTCAAACTGTATTTCTGGATGCAGATCAATGAAATAACAGTTTCTGTCCATCTGGTCAGATTTGACATCAGGTCAAGTTCACTACAGTCCCCCCTTTGGAAATCATCGCCTGTCCATGGGGATGAATTCCAACCGTGAACTTACGCCTTCAAATGTCCTTGAGCTTGATGTAATCCAGCAAGGAAGACCAAAGTCAAAAGTAATCCAGCAAGGAAGACCAAAGTCAGAAGTAATCCAGCAAGGAAAACAAAGTCAAGGTAATTCCACAATGTTCTTGGTAATTCCATTGTGTTGATGATAATTCCATAATGTTGTTGGTAATTCCATTGTAGCAATGCTTTAACCCCTTGGAAACAGAGTCTGTAATCCATTGGAAAAAGTCATATAATCCACAACGGTAAATCCACAACGATTGGAAGTGTTGATTAATCAGCATACAGAGGGGTACCCTTGGATTGAACTGAAGATGCAGCCACTGGATGAAGAGTGGAGACCAACGTCAGGATTGCAGGTCGCCTCCAGCGAAGGTTGTCTCCAGCGACGTCCAGCCTGTGCCGTTCTGGTTCAATGTGTCATGCAATTATGTGGTTTAAGGTGGGCTTATGAAGGGGATTTTACATAAGGCCTTAAACTATATGCACCTGGTGTGTAAGCTATTATGGTTGGGAACAGCTACAACTACCAGTTAAGGGGTGGAACATGCTGAAAAGGGTAACTACAGGGGTTTATGCCTATAGAAAAGGGTTCCAAACTATTTTTCCATTTCTAACTTGGTTTAAGTTAGCTTTACATGGTAAAATATAGTTTGGTTCAAATGTCTGTTGTCTTTTAGATGAACGACTTGAGATTGGGTGTTTGGTTTCCCCATAAATGTTTTGGAAGTCTATGGCGAGACTTATCAAAAAGAATTAGCTATCCCCCCGAATAGAATTGTTCGAGTAGGTTCGGCTTAAGCGTTGTGAGATCAATGTAGATTATGGTACTTCAGGTAGCAATAATATACATTGACTCCGCAAAGATTGCAATTTAATGAATGAACTGCATGTTGGCATGGTTAAAGGCCTCTTTAGTCTCTAACTTAACTACACAACAAAATTCATTCTTTCTTCAGAAACAACACCAAAATCAATTAAACGATGTCTCAACATCGACAAAAACAGTGACTAAGCGACCAGTTAAACAGCGTCTCAACATTGACAATAGCAGTGATTAAGCAACTAGAAAACGACGTTTCGGTGCGCCACTCACTCTGAATGTCAGATTTGATCATGTTATCGCGTCTGGTAGCATTATCCTAACTGGCGTCACCCCCCTTCGGTCATGGGAGACCGCGAACACGGGTGAGGACGTCGCTCCATGAGCTAAAGTTAGGCTGTCCTTGAGTAGTTTTAACTGTTTGCGCAGCTGAAAAAGGACTTTTAGGCCTGGATCGGAATCCAGTTTACCTTTCGATGGAGTGTATTTGTCTGGGTCAGTCAGATACAGTATCATCGAGTTAATTGCAGGATCATCCAACTTCTGAAGTTTGATGATTTCTGGGTCAGTTGAAAATGACTTTTCATATTTTAAAAGAACTTGGCGAAGTTTGTCTCTTTCTTCATCAGATGTCAGAGTGTCGGCTTGAGCGACCACCTGTTCAATCTGTGATGAGACTGATGAGGGTTCTTGCTCCATGGGGAGCTCCAACGAATCCTTTTCTGAGTCGTCGGACCTGTCTATGGGCAAGGCACCATAGGTTTGTGGTCCTTGGTCGACGTCATTGGTTGAGAAAAGAGCGATGGCCTGTGATGGTTTCGTGAAACATACTGGCCCAGCTTCTTGACTCGGTACCAGGTTATCTGGGAGTCCTCCCAGAACTGGAGTGCCTAGTTCAAAATCATGAAAATCAGGTTCTAAGTTTTCAGTTTGCGATGACTCATCATCGGTTGAGTGTGAGTTTACCCCCCCTTCGTCCGATGAGGGGTTGTTGGAGGCAGCAACAGCAATGTCTTGGTGTGTTTCACCGACATCTGTAATGTTGTCATTCGCGCCTTCAGAGTTAGTAGCGATCGCATCACTACACAGTGCTCCTGGTCGGGTTCCCATTTCAGCGTGTATCAAAGTGTCTAAAAACCTTTGTATTTCCTCTGTCTCTTCCGAGCTCAGAGGTTTAGGGCCTTTTTTCTGGAACCTTTGTGATTTTTTCGCCTCGGGACGTTTCGTCCGAGGTGGGAGAGGGTTAGGTACGTCTTTTGGGGGTTCCTCTTCGGATTTCCCCTGATAATATGGGTCCTCTTGGATCCCATATCCTTGCGTCCTACGCATGCCCCATATACGATAATCACGTTCATCCTCTGAGAGAGGAGCCTTTTTGTTCCAGCGTGCACCTTCATTATGTGGTTCGTTAGTTTGAAAATACTGCCTTTTCTCGCCTGTTTTAGGAGGAGGTGGCGCGGCGCGCCTTCCTTCCATTTCTAGGGAGTGGGGTTTAACCTTTATACCAGGAAACACCTCTATGGGCGTCTTAGCATGAGAACGTGCCTCGAACACATTCACAGCACACTGTTTAATCTCATTTATGGATTTTTCTCTGAAATTTGCCATAATTTGTACTGACATGCGTATGTCAGTGTGGAGATTTTTGATGAAAACAAATTTAAAATTTTCTTCTTCCTCCATTCCGGTTTCATTTCTGTTACCAAAATAAGCTTGGAAGATTCTTTTGTAATAAATCTTTGGATGTTCATTCTTTCCCTGCTTGACCTTGTCAGCGGCTGGGAAACCAGCAGGTCCCGTGCAGGGGTCGTACTCTCTGATCAAAGCCTCACACAGAAGGTTGTAATCCTTTCTCGTTGCATCAGGTAGACGCTCGATGAAGGCATACACCTCTCTGTCCGAAGTGAGCCGTATCAGACTGATCTTATCCTCAACCGTAGCATTAGGATAAGATCTCAATCTGAACTCCAGATCTCTGAGGTACGCTTTTGTTCCAGTTGAACCCATCGGTCCAGGTACAAAGCGTTGTACATATTTTGAGAGTTTCAGCAGAACATCCATTGGAAGAGGAAGTTGCCATGCACTCTGTTGCATGTTTTGTGGAGGAGGCCTGTTCAGGTCTGTTCCTACCACCCAAGATGGGGGTGAATAAAAAGCAGGATGTGCAACAACGTCTTTCTGAGGTGTTTGTGGGTGACCTGAACTCTGTCCACGGTCTTCTCTGAGTTCCAGACAAACTCGCCCCACGTCAGAAATCTTGTTTGTTGCTGCGGCCAGTTCCTCCTCACAAGCCTTCAGGCGTTCCTGCGATGACCGACATTCACGTCGTGAACGCACAACTTTTTCCAGTAATATCTGTTTATCCATTCTGAGTTCTTCCAGATCTTTGTTAAGCACATCTATTTTGCTATTCAGCGAATCAATTTCTGCATTTGCATATTGCTGTGATTGAAACATCTGTTCATAATGTTTTCTTGTGCGGACCTCGTGTTCACTTTTAAATTGAAGGACGTATTCTTCAATTTTTTGAACCAACATTTTTTCACTGTCTAACCTTAGTGTAAGGTCATCAGTTTTCTCAACAGCTGCATAGAACGATCCTTTCAGCAAAATTGCAATTTTAGCCAGCTGATCATAACTTGACTTTGTAATTTCTGTAGAGGTCACACTTTCTGCAACCTCCTTCAGATTGTCCAATAACTCTTTTGGGTTCATGCTCTCTGCCTGTTTATCATATGGATGTAAGGAATCTGTCAGAAGCGCTAACGCATTCTCTAAACAGTCCCTTATCCCATAAGGGTCAAAGTCTTTTTCTAACACACCTGTCATGTTCATTCACTGTGTAGCACTTTATCTGTTTAAAACAGTTGCAAGCTTCAGATATTTTACAGGTAAATATTTGTATTCAAGTTGTCATTGAGTTTTCACACTATTTTAGCTTTGGGTTTACAAAGAAGTACTGTTATAAGTCAACTTATTCAAATGTGGGTACCTTTCTGTAGGTTTTACCCCAATTCATGAATATTTTTAAGTAAATGCTCTCTGGCAGTGTTACTTTTTATGTGCTTATTTCTTAACAGATACTAGATTACCAAGCTCTTTTAGTGTATTTTACTCTAAAGCACTGAATTTTTAATAAACCTGCAATTTTTCTAAAAAGTCTCACAGCAAATCAGTTTAAAGACACTTTTTAAACCGTTCTGTTCCAGAAATTTGCTATTTTAACAGTTACTCATAGAACCAAGTGGTGAAAAGAAAAAGAAAAATTGATGATGTGTCAGGATTAATCAGTCTTTCTTCAGAAAAACTGTTATTACTCCTGTCCTCCTGCAAATCTTCTATTTAAAATTAAATAGGAAGATATATTTTTTAGGTGGCAACTTAAACAGAAAAGTTTCTTTTTCCTGATAAGTTTACTCTTATCTAGTGATTTTGCAATTAAACGTGTATTATCTTTCAAGCAAATGAGTAACTGATCAACTCTGTGAATATTTGAACCGTATCTTTTAAAAAGTTTCTAATTTTTCATTTTGTACCTCCTTGTTTGAGGAATTCAGTGAATGAAAATGTCCTGGTAAATGCCTTTTTTTGCATAAATACCTCTTACTTTTTAAGTGCAAGATAACAGTGATTATTCAGCTAGAGGAAGTTTGTTAACTCAAAGTTCGTCTTACAGAGAGAAAAAAAAAAACGTTTAATTTCACTAAAATACCTAAAACTGAAGTGAAACCGTGAATTCAAGTTTCTCCAGGAGGTGGCAGTGTTTAGCTTTCTACCAGCAGGAGTCTATGACGACTTCCTGTGACGTTCGGTTGACATCCTGTTTTTAGCCGCTTAGCTTAAAGTTAGCTTCGGCTAAACTCGGTTAAAATCAACATTTCTGAACGGATTGAAGCGTAAATGTGGCGTTCTTTCAACAAGCACCACTTTTTTGCATGAAACATGAGTTTTCTGGGACATATGGCAGCTTTATTTAGTGATTTTAAGCACGGCAAAGCTCATTTCCGACATGGAGGAAGTGACGTGACACGTCACTCATCCGGTCGTTAGCTGTTAGCTTAAAATTAGCATCGCTAGCGTTGTTCAAAAACATCATTTAATGACGGATTTTAAACTCTAACGTGGCAAAATTTCAGCGAGTATGCTTCGAAGAACTTAACCATCGTATCAAAATACACTTTAAAGCGCTTTTCAGCTTTAAAAAGCAGATTTTATTTCCCTATGAAAACGAGTCTTCATTTCCGGGTCACGTGACTGAAATCACCAATGACAGAGCGGCACGGGGGTGAGAGGAAATGACGTAGGCCCGTCATTCACTTTCTCAGCAAATCAGAGCGCTCCACAGCAGCAAATTCAACCAATCACGAAGTGTTTTTCCAACTAGCATGATAGATTAGCCTGAAATAAGTTCATCAACTTTTCGTCTTTTAAACTGTCAAAATGCACTTTTCTGTTAAAAACTGTAACGAATCAATTCTGAGTTGCACGGAGTCTGCTACTCCGGTCTCAAAAACGTCTTTCTAGCTATTTAAACAACTCGTCCGAACCTTTTCAGAACCGAGCCGGACCAGAACCGCGTCTGGACCGTCTTTAAACAGAATAAAGCGTTTCCACAGCTCAAAACCAGCTTTTAGTTACCATACCAGGCGTACAATTTCAGCTTTCATAAAGACTCAATGACACTATTTCAGCTTTCATAACATCGCCAGCGTAACACAGCGTAAACATGCAGAGCCAAGCTCCAAGCGGCGCAGCTTCAGAGGCGTTTCAGCACAGCTGACAAACTGTTATTTTTCATGCCAACATGTAAAATCAATCTTTACACGAATACACAGTCATTTATGAACACGTAACGGGCCACCAAATGTAGTATGACATATACTGGATATATTCATACATTTCACGGGTTCTT
>NW_023621046.1:0-5916 GCF_014905685.2 Nematolebias whitei
GGGTTTTGACCTTAGGCTTAGTTTGACATCAGGTTAGGTTCACTACAGTCCCCCCTTTGGAAATCATCGCCTGTCCATGGGGATGAATTCCAACCGTGAACTTACGCCTTCAAATGTCCTTGAGCTTGATGTAATCCAGCAAGGAAGACCAAAGTCAAAAGTAATCCAGCAAGGAAAACAAAAGTCAGAAGTAATCCAGCAAGGAAAACAAAGTCAAGGTAATTCCACAATGTTCTTGATAATTCCATTGTGTTGATGATAATTCCATAATGTTGTTGGTAATTCCATTGTAGCAATGCTTTAACCCCTTGGAAACAGAGTCTGTAATCCATTGGAAAAAGTCATATAATCCACAACGGTAAATCCACAACGATTGGAAGTGTTGATTAATCAGCATACAGAGGGGTACCCTTGGATTGAACTGAAGATGCGGCCACTGGATGAAGAGTGGAGACCAACGTCAGGATTGCAGGTCGCCTCCAGCGAAGGTTGTCTCCAGCGACGTCCAGCCTGTGCCGTTCTGGTTCAATGTGTCATGCAATTATGTGGTTTAAGGTGGGCTTATGAAGGGGATTTTACATAAGGCCTTAAACTATATGCACCTGGTGTGTAAGCTATTATGGTTGGGAACAGCTACAACTACCAGTTAAGGGGTGGAACATGCTGAAAAGGGTAACTACAGGGGTTTATACCTATAGAGAAGGGTTCCAAACTATTTTCCATTTCTAACTTGGTTTGAGTTAGCTTTACATGGTAAAATATAGTTTGGTGAAATGTCTGTTGTCTTTTAGACGAACGACTTGAGATTGGGTGTTTGGTTTCCCCATAAATGTTTTGGAAGTCTATGGCGAGACTTATCAAAAAGAATTAGCTATCCCCCCGAATAGAATTGTTCGAGTAGGTTCGGCTTAAGCGTTGTGAGATCAATGTAGATTATGGTACTTAAGGTAGCATTAATATACATTGACTCCGCAAAGATTGCAATTTAACGAATGAACTGCATGTTGGCATGGTTAAAGGCCTCTTAGTCTCTAACTTAACTACACAACAAAATTCATTCTTGCCTGGGGTGTTCAAAAACAATACCAAAAACCAATTAAACGATGTCTCAACATCGACAAAAACAGTGACTAAACAACCAGTTAAACAACGTTTCAACATCGACAAAAGCAGTGATTAAGCAACTAGGAAACGACGTTTCGGTGCACCACTCACTCTGAATGTCAGCGCGTCTGGTAGCATTATCCTAACTGGCGTCACCCCCCTTCGGTCATGGGAGACCGCGAACACGGGTGAGGACGTCGCTCCATGAGCTAAAGTTAGGCTGTCCTTGAGTAGTTTTAACTGTTTGCGCAGCTGAAAGAGGACTTTTAGGTCTGGATCGGAATCCAGTTTGACTTTCGATGGAGTGTATTTGTCTGGGTCAGTCAGATACAGTATCATCGATTTAATTGCAGGATCATCCAACTTCTGAAGTTTGATGATTTCTGGGTCAGTTGAAAATGACTTTTCATATTTTAAAAGAACTTGGCGAAGTTTGTCTCTTTCTTCATCAGATGTCAGAGTGTCGGCTTGAGCGACCACCTGTTCAATCTGTGATGAGACTGTTAAGGGTTCTCGCTCCTTGGGGAGCTCCAACGAATCCTTTTCTGAGTCGTCGGACCTGTCTATGGGTAAGACACCATAGGTTTGTGGTCCTTGGTCGACGTCATTGGTTGAGAAAAGAGCGATGGCCTGTGATGGTTTCGTGAAACATACTGGCCCAGCTTCTTGACTCGGTACCAGGTTATCTGGGAGTCCTCCCAGAACTGGAATGCCTAGTTCAAAATCATGAAAATCAGTTTCTGAGTTTTCAGTTTGCGATGACTCATCATCGTTTGTGTGTGAGTTTATCCCCCCTTCGTCCGATGAGGGGTTGTTGGAGGCAATAACAGCAATGTCTTGGTGTGTTTCACCGACATCTGTAATGTTGTCATTCGCGCCTTCAGATTTAGTAGCGATCGCATCACTACATAGTGCTCCTGGTTGGGTTCCCATTTCAGCATGTATCAAAGTGTCTAAAAACCTTTGTATTTCCTCTGTCTCTTCCGAGCTCAGAGGTTTAGGGCCTTTTTTCTGGAACTTTTGTGATCTTTTCGCCTCGGGACGTTTCGTCCGAGGTGGGTGGCGGCTAGGTACGTCTTTTGGGGGTTCCTCTTCGGATTTCCCCTGATAATATGGGTCCTCTTGGATCCCATATCGTTGCGTCCTACGCATGTCCCATTTACAATGATCATGTCCATCCTCTGAAAGAGGAGCCTTTTTGTCCCAGCGTGCACCTTCATTACGTGGTTCGTTAGTTTGAAAATACTGCCTTTTCTCGCCTGTTTTAGGAGGAGGTGGCGCGCGCCTTCCTTCCATTTCTAGGGAGTGGGGTTTAACCTTTATACCAGGAAACACCTCTATGGGCGTCTTAGCATGAGAACGTACCTCAAACACATTCACAGCACACTGTTTAATCTCATTTATGGATTTTTCTCTGAAATTTGCCATAATTTGTACTGACATGCGTATGTCAGTGTGGAGATTTTTGCTGAAAACAAATTTAAAATTTTCTTCTTCCTCCATTCCGGTTTCATTTCTGTAACCAAAATAAGCTTGGAAGATTCTTTTGTAATAGATTTTTGGATGTTCATTCTTTCCCTGCTTGACCTTGTCAGCGGCTGGGAAACCAGCAGGTCCCGTGCAGGGGTCGTACTCTCTGATCAAAGCTTCACACAGAAGGTTGTAATCCTTTCTCGTTGCATCAGGTAGACGCTCGATGAAGGTGAACACCTCTCTGTCCGAAGTGAGCCGTATCAGACTGATCTTATCCTCAACCGTAGCATTAGGATAAGATCTCAATCTGAACTCTAGATCTTTCAGGTACGCTTTTGTTCCAGTTGAACCCATCGGTCCAGGTACAAAGCGTTGTACATATTTTGAGAGTTTTAGCAGAACATCCATTGAAAGAGGAAGTTGCCATGCACTCTGTTGCATGTTTTGTGGAGGAGGCCTGTTCAGGTCTGTTCCTGCCACTCGAGATGAGGGTGGATTAAGAGCAGGATGTGCAACAACGTCTTTCCGAGGTGTTTGTGGGTGACCTGAACTCTGTCCACGGTCTTCTCTGAGTTCCAGACAAACTCGCCCCACGTCAGAAATCTTGTTTGTTGCTGCGGCCAGTTCCTCCTCACAAGCCTTCAGGCGTTCCTGCGATGACCGACATTCACGTCGTGAACGCACAACTTTTTCCAGTAATATCTGTTTATGCACTTCGAGGTCTTCCAGATCTTTGTTAAGCACATCTATTTTGCTATTCAGCGAATCAATTTCCGCATTTGCATTTTGCTGTGATTGAAACATCTGTTCAGAATGTTTTTTTGTGAGGACTTCGTGTTCACTTTTAAATTGAAGGAAGTGTTCTTCAATTTTCTGAACCACCTCTTTTTCACTGTCTAACCTTATTGCAAGGTAATCAGCTTTCTCAACAACCGTATAGAATGATTCTTTCAGCAAAATTGCAATTTTAGCCAGCTTTTCATAGTTTGACATTGAAATTTTTGTAGAGGTCACACTCTCTGCAACCTCCTTCAGATTGTCCACTAACTTTTTTGGGTTCATGCTCTCCGCCTGTTTTATATATGGATGTAAGGACGCTGTCAGCAGCTTCAACGCATTCTCCAGGCAGTCCGTCATCTCATAAGGATCAAAGTCTTTTTCTAACACACCTGTCATGTTTTTCACTGTGTAGCACTTTATCTGTTTAAAACAGTTGCAAGCTTCAGATATTTTACAGGTAAATATTTGTATTCAGATGTCTTTGAGTTTTCACACTATTTTAAGCTCTGGGTTTACACAGAAGTACTGTTATAAGTCACTTATTCAACTGTGGGTACCTTTCTGTAGGTTTTACCCCAATTCATGAATATTTAAGTAAATGCTCTCTGGCAGTGTTACTTTTTATGTGCTTATTTCTTAACAGATACTAGATTACCAAGCTCTTTTTAGTGTATTTTACTCTAAAGCACTGAATTTTTAATAAACCTGCAATTTTTCTAAAAAGTCTCACAGCAAATCAGTTTAAAGACACTTTTTAAACCGTTCTGTTCCAGAAATTTGCTATTTAACAGTTACTCATAGAACCAAGTGGTGAAAAGAAAAAGAAAAATTGATGATGTGTCAGGATTAATCAGTCTTTCTTCAGAAAAACTGTTATTACTCCTGTCCTCCTGCAAATCTTCTATTTAAAATTAAATAGGAAGATGTATTTTTAGGTGGCAACTTAAACAGAAAAGTTTATTTTTCCTGATAAGTTTACTCTTATTTAGTGATTTTGCAATTAAATGTGTATTATCTTTCAAGCAAAATGAGTAAACTTTTCAACTCTGTGAATATTTGAACCGTATCTTTTAAAAAGTTTCAAATTTTTCATTTTGTACCTCCTTGTTTGAGGAATTCAGTGAATGAAAATGTCCTGGTAAATGCCTTTTTTTGCATAAATACCTCTTACTTTTTAAGTGCAAGATAACAGTGATTATTCAGCTAGAGGAAGTTTGTTAACTCAAAGTTCGTCTTACAGAGAAAAAAACGTTTAATTTCACTAAAATACCTAAAACTGAAGTGAAACCGTGAATTCAAGTTTCTCCAGGAGGTGGCAGTGTTTAGCTTTTTACCAGCAGGAGTCTATGACGACTTCCTGTGACGTTCGGTTGACATCCTGTTTTTAGCCGCTTAGCTTAAAGTTAGCTTCGGCTAAACTCGGTTAAAATCAACATTTCTGAACGAATTTAAGCGTAAACGTGGCGTTGTTTCAACAAGCACGACTTCTTAGCATGAACATGAGTTTTAGGGACATATGGCAGCTTTATTTAGTGATTTTAAGCACGGCAAAGCTCATTTCCCACATGGAGGAAGTGACGTGACACGTCACTCATCCGGTCGTTAGCTGTTAGCTTAAAATTAGCATCGCTAGCGTTGTTCAAAAACATCATTTAATGACGGATTTTAAACTCTAACGTGGCAAAATTTCAGCGAGTATGCTTCGAAGAACTTAACAGTTGATCAGAATACAGCTTTTAAAGCGTTTTTGAGCTTTAAAAAGCAGATTTTATTTCCCTATGAAAACGAGTTTCATTTCCGGGTCACGTGACTGAAATCACCAATGACAGAGCGGCACGGGGGTGAGAGGAAATGACGTAGGCACGTCATTCACTTTCTCAGCAAATCAGAGCGCTCCACAGCAGCAAATCCAACCAATCACGAAGCGTTTTTCCAACTAGCATGTTAGATTAGCCTGAAATAAGTTCGTCAACTTTTCGTCTTTTAAACTGTCAAAATGCACTTTCTTCCGTTATCAATGCAATCTATAAGCTCCCAGCTGCACGGGGGTCTGCGCCCCTGTCTCAAAACGTCTTTCTAGCTATTTAAACACTCGTTCGAACTTTTTCAGAACCGAGCCGGACCAGAACCGCGTCTGGACCGTCTTTAAACAGAATAAAGCGTTTCCACAGCTCAAAACCAGCTTAGCTACACATAACAGCATACACTTTCAGCTTTAAAAAGGCTCAATGACACTATTTCAGCTTTCAAAACATCACTAGCTGCAGTATTTCTGTGAGCTTTCTGATTATCACAGCCCAACACGCTTAAACATGCAGCGTTTTGACTTCAAGCGGCGCAGCCTGAGCTGCGTTTCTGCACAGCTGATCCTCTGCTATTTTTCTTCATGCCAACATGTAAAATCAATCTTTACACGAATACACAGTCAGAAAAATGAAGAACCCGTGAAATGTATGAATATATCCAGTATATGTCATACTACATATTGGTGGCCCGTATACGTGTTCATAAATGACTGTGTATTCGTGTAAAGATTGATTTTACATGTTGGCATGAAGA
>NW_023621047.1:0-1688 GCF_014905685.2 Nematolebias whitei
GAGCCTTAAGTATTCCTGGCATCAATTAGGGAAACTGGTCTCAGCTGCGGCTGCTCATCAGCGCCGCCCCTGCCTTCAGGAACCTGGTGGAAGGAAAATATCAAAACCCTACAACTTTACAATGTAGCTGTCTTTTGTTTTTAATATATATAATTTTCAAATCATGTTTTTTTGATTGTCTACTGTTGTACTGATAAATATCTCCTGGAGGGTAAACTATATCTTGGCCGCAAGTATCAAACTGTGAAATCCTTCATTTTCTACAACTGATAGTGGTTGGTCATTAATTATAAAGTTTAGCAACTTCTCTGTAAACATTTGAGCTCCGTGGTTTCAGCGATGTCTTCTTCTTGTTCAATCCGAAGCAGGCAGCCTGATTTGGGGCAGCCACACTCGCCTGTTGTGGGTTGAGCAAAGAGCAGCGCCCGCTGAAGCCACGGAGCTCGAATGTCCATCGTGAAACTAACTTTAACGTGGTTTAATGTGGCACTATGGCTCTGCAGACAGTGCACGTTGCTGTCTTGTTTTGTGTGTTTTTAGTGTAAAATACTTCCACACAGCGACATGTTTAGATGAAAAGTTTGTTAGCTGTTAGCCACAGTGCTGCTAACTCAGTCCTCACGTTGTAGCTGCTGCAAACTATGAACTGGATTTCCTGAATGTGAGACAGGTCTTATTACTCTGGGTTCATGAGACACACCGCCGTTCAGGAAATCCATTCCATAGTTTGAAGCCAACATGCATCATGGATCGGAAATATCGGCACGTGGATCGGAAAAATCCATCCATCCATCCATTTTCTTTACCCGCTTATTCCATTTTGGGTCACGGGGGTCGCTGGTGCCCATGTCCAGCAATCACTGTGCGAGGGGCGGGGGACACCCTGGACGGGTCGCAAGTCCATCACAGGGACACATAGAGACAAACGAGACAAACAACCATTCACTCTCTCACTCACACCTAGGGACAATTTAGAGTTACCAATCAGCCTAACATGCATGTTTTTGGACTGTGGGAGGAAACCGGAGTACCCGGAGAAAACCCACGCATGCACGGAGAGAACATGCAAACTCCACCCAGAAAGGCCCCTGGACCGGGGTTTGAACCAGGGACCTGCTCGCTGAGAGGCAGCAGCTCTACCAGTTGCTCCACCGTGCTGCGGATCGGAAAAATCCGATACGTAAATTATGCTGGTATCGGAGGCCGATACCAATACTGGATCGGACTGGCCCCATCCCTAGTTAGGGTTAGGTTTAGGGTTAGGTACTGGAAATGGCTAGGTTTAGGGCTAGGCATGTACTAGTAATGTTTAGGTTTAGGTATGTACTGGTAATGGTTTTGTTTAAGGTTAAGTATGTATTGTAATGCTTACGTTTAGGGTCAGATATGTACTGGTAATGGTTAGGTTTACAGTTGGGTATGTACTGGTAACAGTTAGGTTTAAGATTAGATATGTACTGGTACTGGTTAGGGTTAGGTATGTACTGATAATGGTTAGGTTTAGGGTTATGTACTAGTAATGGTTAGGTTTGAGGTTAGGCATGTACTGGTAATGGTTACGTTTAGGGTTAAATATGTACTGGTACTGGTTAGGGTTAGGTATGTACTGGTAATGGTTAGGTTTAGGGTTAGGTACTGGTCATGTTAGGTTTAGGGTTAGATATGTAATGGTAATGGTTTGGTTTAGG
>NW_023621047.1:1698-1981 GCF_014905685.2 Nematolebias whitei
TAATGTTAGGTTTAGGGTTAGATATGTAATGGTAATGGTTTGGTTTATGGTTAGGTATGTACTAGTAATGGTTGCGTTTAGGATTATGTATGTACTGTAATATGCTGGTGAAGATTCTCAGTCATCCAGGACATGATGAATTCAAAAAGCGTTCAATACAAAAACAAATAAAGTCCAGTTGTTTTTGTATTGAACGCTTTTTGAATATGTACTGTAATGGTTAGGTTTAGGGTTAGGTATGTACTGGTAATGGTTAGGTTTAGGGTTAGGTATGTACTGGTAA
>NW_023621047.1:1991-5916 GCF_014905685.2 Nematolebias whitei
ACTGGTAATGGTTAGGTTTAGGGTTAGGTATGTACTGGTAATGGTTATGCTTAGGGTTAGTATGTACTGGCAATGGTTAGGTTTAGGGTTAGGTTTGTACTGGTAATGGTGATGTTTATACCATACCATACCATACCAATTTATTTATATAGCACTTAAAACAGCAACAAGGCCAACCAAAGTGCTGTACAAAAGAACACAAACATGCACAGCGGACAGGAAAACATAAAATAGAAATACAGATACAAATAGCAGCAGAAGCTAACTAAAATGGCCAACAGAGTAGAGAACAGACCGGACCAAAACAAATCACACCATGTTAAAGGCAAGCGAATAGAAGTGGGTCTTCAAGCGAGACTTAAAGACTGAGAGTGTGGGAGCCTGCCGGACACTCAGTGGCAACTCATTCCACAGTCGTGGACCTGCAACAGAGAAAGCCCTGTCACCTCTGAGCTTACGACGGGTTTCTGGGACTGAGAGAAGCATCTGGTCTGCTGACCTCAGAGAGCGCGGTGGGACATATGGCTGCAGAAGATCAGTGAGATAGGATGTGGCGGAACTGTTCAGTGATTTAAAAACATACATGAGAATTTTGAAATGGATCCGAAGGTGAATGGGTAGCCAGTGCAGGGAGGCCAAAACTGGCGTGATGTGCTCTCTATAGCCTGTACCAGTTAAAAATCGGGCTGCAGCATTTTGGACCAGTTGTAGACGAGCAATGGAGGACTGACTGATTCCAAACAGAAGTGAATTGCAGTAATCAAGCCTAGATGTTATGAAGGCGTGGATCACTGTCTCAAGGTTCTTTTTGTTGAGTATAGGCTTCAGCTTAGACAGCCGTCTCAGCTGAAAAAAACAGGATTTGACCATCATGTTTACGTGACTGTTGAGTTTTAAGGACGGGTCCATTATCACCCCCAGATTAGTCACCTTTTGTTTCTCTAGCGGGGCTAGAGAGAATAGGTCAATGTCATAGTTCATGAGTGAGCCACTGGGATGGAACAGCATGACTTCAGACTTCTTCTCATTGAAGCTTAAGAAGTTTAAAGCCATCCAGTCCCGGATGTCAGCCAGGCAGTCAAGAAGAGGCTGAATAGAGCGTGTGCCTCTGTGCCTCAGGGGGAAGTAAATTTGGCAATCATCGGCATAGAAATGAAAGGGTATGTCGTGTTTGCGGAAGATAGCACCTAGTGGCAGCAGGTATAAAGAAAAGAGAAGGGGACCGAGGATGGACCCCTGCGGTACCCCCCACTGGAGTGCGGTCGATGCCGAACTAAAATCTTTGATATTGACACAGAAGGTTCTGTCAGAGAGGTAGGACCCAAACCATTTAAGGGCTGACCCTGTGATGCCCACCCACTGCTCCAGTCTAGAAATGAGGATATTGTGGTCGATGGTGTCAAAAGCAGATGTAAGGTCCAATAGGACAAGCAGCACAGAATCACCTGCGTCTGTGGATATGAAAATGTCATTAAAAACCTTCAGTAGAGCAGTTTCAGTGCTATGGAGAGATTTGAAGCCAGATTGGAATAACTCAAGGATAGCGTGATCCCCCAAAAACTGTTTCAACTGAGACTCCACAATTTTTTCCAGTAGTTTAGAGGTGAATGGGAGTCTGGAGACAGGCCGGAAGTTGGACATGACTGAGGGGTCAAGGTGAGGTTTTTTCAGGAGGGGCTGGACAGCAGCATGTTTAAAAGTCTTTGGCACCACACCTGAGGATAAACTGCTATTCAGAATAGTGAGGATAAAAGGACCCAGGGTAGGAAAAACTTCCTTTAGTAGTTGAGGGGGGACCACATCAAAGGGGGAACCAGATGGCTTCATGCTGCACATTACCTGCTCCAGAGAGGACAGAGAGATGGGCTCAAAGTGGTCAAACACAGCCACGCACTGAGATGGGATGGACAGATCATGAGCTGGTGGAGAAATGAGTGCCCGGGTGTTTGCCACTTTTTCTAAAAAGAAATGGAGGAAGTTCTCACACAGCTCAGTTGAGGCTTCCAGAGGTGAAGGCTCACTGAGGTGTAGAACTGAGTTCAGGGTGGAGAAAAGAACTCGGGGGTTGTGGGAGTTGGAGACAATTAAATCAGAAAATAATTTACATTTGGCAGCTTTAACGGTTTTCTGATAGTGACGCCAACTCTCCCTTAACATTTGAAAAGACACCTGGAGCCTGTCCTTCCTCCACTTTCGTTCAGCTTTGCGACACTGCCGCCTAACGGCTCGCGTGACGTCATTCAGCCAAGGCTCTGATCTAAGTTTCGTTTTTCTGGTCTTAAGGGGAGCAACACGGTCCAGAACATCTAAACAGGCAGAGTTGAACTGAGAGGTTAGCTCCTCAGTGGTAAGAGACACCGAGAGCTGTTCGATCCTCTCAGAATTAAAACCTTCATTAAAACGAGCAGCAGTGAAATGGTTAATGGAACGTGTACGTGCAGGAACGCGCGTCTTAGCAGTATGACAAGGGGGGGTGAAGTCAAACAATACAGGCATGTGATCTGAAAAAACATTGTCACCGATTTTCAAATTAGAAACAGAGACATCGCGTGTTAAAACGAGGTCCAGCGTGTGACCATGTTCCTGGGTGGGGCCGCTCACCTGCTGAGCTAAGCCAAAAGAGTCCAATAAATCCAGAAAGTCCTTCACTAAGGGCTTCTCCTGACAACACACATGCAAATTAAAGTCACCAATAAGCAAAAAGTGAGTGTATCTCTGAGTGATATCAGCCAAAAAGTCAGAGAATTCATTTATGAAGTCCTTAGAACGAGGTGGGCGGTAGATGAGCGCACACAGGACCGGAGGAGAGTGTCCAAGTTCAAAGGCGCTCAGCTCGAAGCTGGCGCGGGACACCGGGATGGACAACTGTTTACAGGCAAAGTTTGCTTTAAAAACTGTTAATAATCCCCCCCGCGCCGACCTGATGGCGGGGCATTGCAACATACACAGTCCGGAGGAAGTAGTTCCACCAGGGCGCTGGACTCACCATCAGGAATCCAAGATTCTGTGACGAACAGAAAATCCAACTCCTCATCTTTAAAAAAGTCATTGAGGATAAACGTCTTGTTGGAAACAGACCTTGCATTGATTAAACACATCCTGATATTGTCCGACACAGGCACAGCCGTGGAGGGAGACGCGCGCACCAGCGGGAGCAGGTTATGAAGAACAGCTCCTCCTGGTCTGCTGGTGCGGCGCACAGGTAAACAACTCCAGGTGTTTCCATGGACTGAGCGCGCGGGCAGCTGGCCAGCAGCCGGGCCCCGGGAGCACCACGGGTCAGAGAGGAGATGATCAGATCCAGAGCGAGTCCTGTTAGAATAATCCACACTTTGCCTCAGTTTCACCAAAATCCCTGCACGCTTCCCACGACGTCTGCGACGTTTCCTCCATGGAGAAAGGCCAGGGTCACGCAGAAGGAACGCAGGAATCTCAGATAGGACCGGTGGAGGAGAGTGATGGCCGCTGTTCAAAAACTCCGCGGGAATTTCAGCAAAAGTACGGAGCTCCAAAAGTGCCCGACGATCATACTGAAAATATGACTCGGCACACTGCACAAACCATTGTAAAAATAACAAAAATAAAATACAAGCAGAGAGTGAGAGACGGGCAGCCCTACACACCGGCGCCATCTTGGAAATAATCTAGTATGTATGTATTGGTAATGCTTATGTTTAGGGTTAGGTATGTATTGGTAATGGTTAGGTTTAGGGTTAGGTACTGGTAATGTTAGGTTTAGGGTTAGATATGTAATGGTAATGGTTTGGTTTATGGTTAGGTATGTACTAGTAACGGTTGTGTTTAGGATTATGTATGTACTGTAATGGTTAGGTTTAGGGTTAGTATGTACTGGTAATGGTTAGGTTTAGGGTTAGGTATGTACTGGTAATGGTTATGCTTAGGGTTAGTATGTACTGGCAATGGT
>NW_023621048.1:0-5916 GCF_014905685.2 Nematolebias whitei
AAATCAGTGTTATCACTAAGGTATAATCACGTTAAACAAACAGTGTTAACAGTTTAAACGCAGACACAGAAACTAAGATGATTCTGCCTTAAAAACAATCACCAGGCCTCCAACAGATATTGAATTAACATACCCATGAGGTAGATAATAATTAATAATTATGTATAAACAATTTTTACACGAATCATTTTTGTATCCCTAAAGTAGAATAGCAAGTTAAACGTTAAACAAAAGCCGATTTCGGTGAACCAAAACTTATCTGAAATATAGACTTTAACGTCCTTGAGGGGGCGGGCTAAGTCGTAACCATAGCGACAGAAGCTGAACCAATCAGGAAGCTAGCCTTCTCAAACCGGGATAAAAGGCCGGAAATGACGCACGCCCACCGAGCATTTCCGGGAGGCGCACACGGCGACGGTTCGTTCTTAATTCTTTAACCCTGATGTCATGACTGAATATTTGACAGGAAGATCTGTTCAAAATGACCGGACTATTCTTTTAGTGATTTACAAGTCCCAGCTCTTTAATAAGTCATTGTGTTTAGACACGTCTCCTCTATATAAGCTTTTACTCTTCACCGAGGTTCTTATTTTATTTTTGTGTGTAAAAATCAGAGTTTTGGTTCATTTGTGTCTGTCGATCAGTTCTGAGGCAGCTTCAGCTCTGCAGGCTGAGCTCAGAGGATGCTGTGGTGTGAGATGCTCAACTTGCAGTACCAAAGCAATGACAAAGGAATGAAACTTTGAGGCAAGAGCAGTGAAGAGGAAATAGAAAGGAGAAATTCACACAAATGAGATTATGCTGCGAGCAACATTGTGGTCTGAACAAGTGGAACAAATGATGGAAATTAGTTTGACTGACAGAGAAGAGACATTTCACGTTCACACAAGTCTACGTGTGTGTGTGTGTGTGCGTGTGTGTTAGTACCACTGAGCAGATCTGTATAAAAGGGGTTTGTTTAAATAGTTTTAAGAAATTGAAAATCCACTTGTAAAAAAATAAACATCTTAATTATGAACATCTAAATTCTAGCTAATAAAATTGACCATACAATACTGTAAAAAAAAACACATTTTGTAGACCCAGTTCACTCTTATCATTTTCTTGTCAGAAAAAAAGAATGTTTCTATGTGTATACTTCTCAACAGGCCCGCCAGGGGAATTTATTATGTATTTATTTGCAACATTTTGTCAATTTCTTCCGTGATATATATTTTTTTTTAATCCCTGAATTACTGAGCAGTCCCGAAATATACGAGTGGTCTCCTATTTTTCCACATTTTCTCCATTATAGTCCCACAATGGGTTCTTTCACATATAACGAGATGACAAGGGATCTGTTAAAACACCTTTTTTTTTTTTGTTTTTTTTGGTCAAATTATTTCCACAAGTGAAATAAAGAACTTTTATGACCATTTGTACAGATCTTCCCATTCATTATCTCTAATTATTACATTTAATTCCAATTCCCATTTTTCCTTAAATACATTAACATATTCTGCATATTGTGCAGATACTTTATGAGTCTATTATATAAATTAGAAACATGCTTATTAACGGGAAAGTGCTTTTTTTTTCTGCAATAGCTGTGAGGCACTGTTCTGTGCTATTTGGATCTCACCCTCTCATTTTCATTGTGATTTGTAATTTAAGGACTTGTTTGAAAATATTTACCGGTAGGTCTTTAGATGAAGTCTGAAATTGTTCCTGAAGTTGGCTAAATTACTTTAGCTTTGTTCCAATAAACAGTATGTAAATTGTGTATGTTGAAGATTAAATTGATTTTTGAACTTTTTATGGTCATTGAATTACTGTCACTGATCTGCAGCATATTTACAAGACTTTAAAGCTTTAAATAAACACAGCATGTTAACAAACAGAAGGCATATGTCCAATAAATAAATCCACTAAACTTATTTTAAGTACACACCAAAGGCACTGATGCAATATTCTTGTTAGTACAACAATATATATTATATTGGATTTTGAGAAAAATGTGCTGCTATGTTATAGAATGACACCTTTTGCAGTAATATGACCTAACATCGACTGTAATTACAAATAATAACATTAATAATTACAAATATTAATGATTGACATTTAATATTAATTATTAATATTATTATCAAATATATTAAAAGTTTATAATAATTAATAAATGAACAATATAATATTAATATTATTAATTATTAATATTTATTATTAATAATAACTGAATAATAAATAGGCCGTCCCCGTCAAAGTTTCTCCAGGACCTTTCTAGTTTCATTTAGTATTTCATTGTTTCTCATTATATTTAATGTTTTTATGCTTTTATTCATGTTGCTGTAATATCTTGTTATTAATATTTGATGCTGTGATCTTTTTTGATAACAGTTACTGTTTTAAATGTGCTATATAAATAAATGTGACTTGACTTGACTTGGTGTAGTACCTTATATTACCTGATCAAAGCGTCTTCTTCTAAAAGTCCAGTTTAATCACCTACAGCACCCTCTGCTGGTTGTATTGAGTCAATACATGTCATATGTCCAATTTACTGTATTTACACAGTTATAATCTGTTTTGGGGGGGTGGATACCTGAATGGTTGGCGCCGGGTCCCCTAAAGCTGCGGTAAAAAAAAAAAAAAAAACAACGCAGTAAAACTAACTTTACCACGGTCGGAAATAAAACAAAACGGTATTTTCTGGTCGTGTGATGTAAAAAGAGGCATTCAATGACCAGAAAATAAAACATTTATTTTGCTGTTTAGACGCGTGTCTAAAACAGAATAAATTCGGCGTTAGACCAGTTTTGACCATAGATTTCCGCTTTATTTTACGATATTCCTGTTTCCTGGAATATCTTGCAAAACGATCTGAAGCTCTGGACCTTGACCTCTCTAAGTGGCTTTAAATATCTGTTAAGTTCCTGGCAAAAACCAATGCAGACATGTTCCTGGTTTTAGTATTTTACAACACCACCTTACAAACTAGCTGTTTTTTTAAATCTACTTTTCCTTTAAGTATCCTTTTAAGTATCATTTTATTTTCACTTGTTAAAAATAATTGAACACATCCTTTATGATTGTCTATTGTTGTTGTTGTTGTCCACGTTTGTCATCACTCTTTGTTAAAATTCAGATTTCTCTTGTTAGTCTCCAATGCTCAATGGGATTAACCTGCAGAAATAAATGTCGAATGAACGGATGTCTGTTAATCCGTTTTTTCTTGTTGTTTTTTTTTAAACTCGAAACTGGCGATGACGTCATCAGAAGAGTTTTATTGAGCGCTGCTTAGGACAAAAGTGCCCGGATGTTACGTCACATGAGAATGCAACAGAATTTTTATGGGGGTGGGGTTAAGAGTCATGACTCCTCTTCCGTCAGAATGATGATGCAGTCTGACATCATAAACCTCCTTTGATGTTTATGCATCAAAGGACATCATTTACACAGTCATGATGACATCACAAAGCGACCTAGTTGCAGGTTATAAATACAAGTGGATTTTTCCGGTCTCATTCTGAAATTCAAAAATTTCTCGAAGTTTGTTTTATTATTAATTTGTTCGATTAAAGTCAGGAATGAACATGGAACCATCCACTAGTGACCAGAAGGAGTGCTATAAAAAACCACAGGAGATTACAGAGGAAATGGTTTATCCGCTGATAGAATCACGTCTGGAAATGATCCCAGATGATTATTGGCAACAAGTAATATCCGATAGCACAGGGGAATCTTATCAACTTGTTATAAGTTATCTGAAGTCTGTGTTTGATGATGTGGTTACCCAAGAGCTGAAGATGATCATTAAACAACAAACTGAATTGGTCTTCGGTGCAATTCCCAAAACGTCAAATGAAAACCTAAAAGAAAAGCCTTTGGAAATTTGGACGGAAACAGTTTTGCCAATTGTTGAAATGCATTTGAGAAAAATCACATCGACCCAGTGGAAAAATATGGTTTATGGCCAAGCTGACATAGGGGTCAAATTTGTTATATCAAAACTGTTGTCTAAGTTTGAAAAAGTGATAAGACAAATAGTCGCCAATAAAATTAACAGCCTTCAATCAGTTTCTGAAGAAAAACCTTCAACCAGTTTTGAAGAAGTCAAAGACCAACTTCAGCCAAGTTTAGAAAAACCTAGTAAAAAACGTGTGCAATGGGCGGACAGTCCCGAAGACTCATTCCCAGAAACTGTGATTTTGCTACAAGATGTATGTGATGTAAAATACAAAATGTGCAAACGTTCGGTGAAGCAACTTGTTGAAAATTTGATTTCTTTGATCTTTGGGAAAGCAAAAGAGACTTTCTCAGTAGAGGAATATTTTCACTTAAGGAATAGACTGGGTGTTACACTAGACAAAGTCTGGAGTGACATTCTTTCAAAAGGCATTAACATATACCCAGCATTGTTGATCGGTCTTGAGAATGGTATTTACAGAGACCTTTGTGCCGCTGTAAGCGACAATAAGATATTTTGTTGGGTGTGCTTGGATCTCAAAACGGATTTTTTGGAAAAAATGGTTGCCATCTCTTTTCACAGGCGGATGACAGGGAAACGCATTACCTTGTCAAGAATCTTCGGCTCTTCTGAAAACATGCCAGGACACAGCCAACAAACTTCCTTGTTGGAGGAGACACAAGCTGCGAGCACTGAAGTTATTCAAAATAAAGATTCGCAGCCGATGTCTCTAGAGGTAAACGACTCTTTGACAACTTGTTCTGACTCAAACAGTCAAATTGATGAAAAACATAAAGCCTGGGAGGAACAGTGTAGATTGTCTGTCAGCGTACTAGTGGAGCAACTGGTTTTTCTGATTTTTGATGACGGACCATTCAAAAGCAAAGAAAATGACAGGGAAGACCTTAGGAAAATTCTATATGATTACATCTGGCCTGAAGCGGAGAGTGTAAATTTTAAAATCCCTTCCCAAAAGTTCAAAAAGCTTGGGAAGCAAATTTACAAAGATCTGACAAAATTTTGTTCCTCGTGTTGTGAAATAAAGATTGTGTTCCTTGTTGAATCTGACTCCCACTTCTTGTTTTACTTTGAAATTGACCCACTTCCTGTTTTACTTTGAAGAGGCTCCCACAGATTGATTTCTCTGTTGAAGTCTGTTCCGGTTTACATCATGTGACACGATGTCTCACACTTCTGATTGGTTTGAAACTGGCCAATCCCATGACAGCAGGCTTGAGAGCGCGATGAAAAGTTAGTTTTTATGTGTGAAGAAACGCCCTGTTTTGAGACAAAGAAAAGTGCGGTTTCTCCTCGAAGCGGCAGCCAGACGGAGCAGAGAGACGGTCGACTTCAGATTCCTCCTTAACAAGGTTGTATCGTATAGTTTAATGGATGCGCATCCAATAAATTATATGTTAAAATAATGACTGCATTTAACTAATCCACTGTTTATGCTTGTGAATCTGTGACTTTCTTTGCTTATTAAATATTCGTAAACTTGAAGGTGCGTTTGTCGTATTCTGAGTGCGTGTCTTGACTCCTCCTGCAGGGGAACGGTAACAGCAGAGCTCGGGTGGAGAAATAAGAGAAAAAACACAACACTCGCCAAAGATGATCTCGGTATTATGCCTGAGACGTGAGCCCATAGCAGCAGTTATTGCTGACTCCTTCAAGGAGCACATATCGTCTCGACCCTGGGCTATCAAAAGGTTCTTCACCAGTCTTTGGAAAATTATGTTCTGCAGACATAGCCAACAAGTTGATATGTGTTAAATGGACACAAAATAAAAAATAACCAGACTAAAAACATGGTCTGGTTATGAGGTGGGTTTTCTCCGGGAACTCCGGTTTCATCCCAGAACAAAAACATGCCTGATAGGCTGATGCAGTTGGGGTGGCGGGTGGGGGAGGTGGGTTTTCTCCGGGTACTCCGGTTTCATCCCAGAACAAAAACATGGTCTGGTTATTAG
>NW_023621049.1:0-1235 GCF_014905685.2 Nematolebias whitei
ATATGATCCTAAGGTCATTGATTTGACATCAGGTCAAGTTCACTACAGTCCCCCCTTTGGAAATCATCGCCTGTCCATGGGGATGAATTCCAAACTTGAACTTACGCCTTCGAATGTCCTTGAGCTTGATGTAATCCAGCAAGGAAACAAGAGTCAAGAGTAATCCAGCAAGGAAAACAAAAGTCAAAAGTAATCCAGCAAGGAAAACAAAAGTCAAGGTAATTCCACAATGTTTTTGGTAATTCCATTGTGTTGATGATAATTCCATAATGTTGTTGGTAATTCCATTGTAGCAATGCTTTAACCCCTTGGAAACAGAGTCTGTAATCCACTGGAAAAAGTCATATAATCCACAACGGTAAATCCACAACGATTGGAAGTGTTGATTAATCAGCATACAGAGGGGTACCCTTGGATTGAACTGAAGATGCGGCCACTGGATGAAGAGTGGAGACCAACGTCAGGATTGCAGGTCGCCTCCAGCGAAGGTCGTCTCTGGTCGACGTCCAGCCTGTGCCGTTCTGGTTCAATGTGTCATGCAATTATGTGGTTTAAGGTGGGCTTATGAAGGGGATTTTACATAAGGCCTTAAACTATATGCACCTGGTGTGTAAGCTATTATGGTTGGGAACAGCTACAACTACCAGTTAAGGGATGGAACATGCTGAAAAGGGTAACTACAGGGGTTTATACCTATAGAAAAGGGTTCCAAACTATTTTTCCATTTCTAACTTGGTTTAAGTTAGCTTTACATGGTAAAATATAGTTTGGTTCAATTGTCTGTTGTCTTTTAGACGAACGACTTGAGATTGGGTGTTTGGTTTTCCCATAAATGTTTTGGAAGTCTATGGCGAGACTCATCAAAAAGAATTAGCTATCCCCCCGAATAGAATTGTTCGAGTAGGTTCGGCTTAAGCGTTGTGAGATCAATGTAGATTATGGTACTTAAGGTAGCATTAATCTACATTGACTCCGCAAAGATTGCAATTTAGCGAATGAACTGCATGTTGGCATGGTTAAAGGCCTCTTAGTCTCTAACTTAACTACACAACAAAATTCATTCTTGCCTGGGGTGTTCAAAAACAATACCAAAAACCAATTAAACGATGTCTCAACATCGACAAAAACAGTGACTAAGCAACCAGTTAAACAACGTTTCAACATTGACAAAAGCAGTGATTAAGCAACTAGAAAACGACGTTTCGGTGCGCCACTCACTCTGAATGTCAGATTTG
>NW_023621049.1:1335-5914 GCF_014905685.2 Nematolebias whitei
TCACGTTATCGCGTCTGGTAGCATTATCCTAACTGGCGTCACCCCCCTTCGGTCATGGGAGACCGCGAACACGGGTGAGGACGTCGCTCCATGAGCTAAAGTTAGGTTGTCCTTGAGTAGTTTTAACTGTTTGCGCAGCTGAAAGAGGACTTTTAGGTCTGGATCGGAATCCAGTTTGACTTTCGATGGAGTGTATTTGTCTGGTTCAGTCAGATACAGTATCATCGAGTTAATTGCAGGACCATCCAACTTCTGAAGTTGGATGATGTCTGGGTCAGTTGAAAATGACTTTTCATATTTTAAAAGAACTTGGCGAAGTTTGTCTCTTTCTTCATCAGATGTCAGAGTGTCGGCTTGAGCGACCACCTGTTCAATCTGTGATGAGACTGATGAGGGTTCTTGCTCCTTGGGGAGCTCCAACGAATCCTTTTCTGAGTCGTCGGACCTGTCTATGGGTAAGACACCATAGGTTTGTGGTCCTTGGTCGACGTCATTGGTTGAGAAAAGAGCTGTGGCCAGTGATGGTTTCGTGAAACATACTGGCCCAGCTTCTTGACTCGGTACCAGGTTATCTGGGAGTCCTCCCAGAACTGGAATGCCTAGTTCAAAATCATGAAAATCAGTTTCTGAGTTTTCAGTTTGTGATGACTTATCATCGTTTGTGTGTGAGTTTATCCCCCCTTCGTCCGATGAGGGGTTGTTGGAGGCAACAACAGCAATGTCTTGGTGTGTTTCACCGACATCTGTAATGTTGTCATTCGCGCCTTCAGATTTAGTAGCGATCAGATCACTACATTGTGCTCCTGGTTGGGTTCCCATTTCAGCGTGTATCAAAGTTTCTAAAAACCTTTGTATTTCCTCTGTCTCTTCCGAGCTCAGAGGTGTAGGGCCTTTTTTCTGGAACCTTTGTGATTTTATCGCCTCGGTCCGTTTCGTCCGAGGTGGGGGAGGGTTAGGTACGTCTTTTGGGGGTTCCTCTTCGGATTTCCCCTGATAATATGGGTCCTCTTGGATCCCATATCCTTGCGTCCTACGCATGCCCCATATACGATAATCACGTCCATCCTCTGAAAGAGGAGCCTTTTTGTCCCAGCGTGCACCTTCATTACGTGGTTTGTTAGTTTGAAAATACTGCCTTTTCTCGCCTGTTTTAGGAGGAGGTGGCGCGGCGCGCCTTCCTTCCATTTCTAGGGAGTGGGGTTTAACCTTTATACCAGGAAACACCTCTATGGGCGTCTTATCATGAGAACATGCCTCTGTCCTGTTTACAGCACACTGTTGCGCGTTCGGTGGAGGAGACCTGTTCAGGTCTGTTCCTACCACTTTAGGTGAGGGTGGTTGGATGAGTCTAAAAGCACCAGGTGAGTAAAAGATCTTTGGAGGTTTTGGTGGATTATCCCGACACAGATCAAGGTCTGCTCTGGATTTCAGACCACCTCGCCCCTCGGCATTACTTTTATTTGTTGCTGCTCTTAGTTTTTCCTCACATGCTTTTAAGCGTTCCTGGGAGGTTTGACATTCACTTCGTAAACGCATAACTTCTTCCAGGAATATGTCTTTATCCACTCTGCTTTTGTGCAGATCCTTTTTAAGCACATCTATTTCACCTTTGCAGCGGGAAACTTGTGACATTTTCTCGTCGTGATCCCGTCTTAATGCAAAGTATTCACTGGACAACAGCTCTTTAGCATCCCTGGCTTCAGATAGTGATGCATTAAGCAACTGTATTTTGCTATTCAGCGAATCAATTTCTGCATTTGCATTTTGCTGTAATTGAAACATCTGTTCATAATGTTTTGTCAAGAGGACCTCGTTTTTGCTCTCAAATTGAAGGAAGTGTTCTTCAATTTTCTGAACCACCTCTTTTTCACTGTCTAACCTTATTGCAAGGTAATCAGCTTTCTCAACAACCGTATAGAATGATTCTTTCAGCAATATTGCAATTTTAGCCAGCTTTTCATAGTTTGACATTGAAATTTTTGTAGAGGTAACACTTTCTGCAACCTCCATCAGATTGTCCACTAACTCTTTTGGGTTCATGCTGTCCGCCTGTTTTTGTCTATATGGATGTAAGGGTTCTGTCAGCAGCTTCAACGCATTCTCCAAGCAGTCCCTCATCTCATAAGGATCAAAGTCTTTTTCTAACACACCTGTCATGTTTTTCACTGTGTAGCACTTTATCTGTTAAAAACAGTTGCAAGCTTCAGATATTTTACAGGTAAATATTTGTATTCAAGTTGTCATTGAGTTTTCACACTATTTTAGCTTTGGGTTTACACAAAAGTACTGTTATAAGTCACTTATTCAAATGTGGGCACCTGTCTCAGGTTTTACCCCAATTCATGAATATTTAAGTAAATGCTCTCTGGCAGTGTTACTTTTTATGTGCTTATTTCTTAACAGATACTAGATTACCAAGCTCTTTTTAGTGTATTTTACTCTAAAGCACTGAATTTTTAATAAACCTGCAATTTTTCTAAAAAGTCTCACAGCAAATCAGTTTAAAGACACTTTTTAAACCGTTCTGTTCCAGAAATTTGCTATTTAACAGTTACTCATAGAACCAAGTGGTGAAAAGAAAAAGAAAAATTGATGATGTGTCAGGATTAATCAGTCTTTCTTCAGAAAAACTGTTATTCCTGTTCTCCTGTCTCATCCTCTATTTAAAATTAAATAGGAAGATGTATTTTTAGGTGGTAACTTAAACAGAAAAGTCTCTTTTTCCTGATATATTTACTCTTATTTAGTGATTTAGCAATTAAACGTGCATTATCTTTTAGCAAATGAGTAAACTTTTCAACTCTGTGAATTATCTTTTAAGAAGTTTCTAATTTTCCATCTTTAAACTCTCCTTTCTGCTAGAAAATCAATCACCGCCGTGTGAATTGATGTCTGCTGTTCTGCTGAAAAGTGAAAACAATCGCCGTATTGTTCTCACTTCCTGTAAAATGAATTATGTTGTCACTACATTTACACTACCAAATTAATATAAACAGTGTGCTGTAAAACGCTTTATTCTGTTTATACACATATTGGTGGCCCGTAACGTGCTCATAAATGGACTGTGTATGCGTGTAATAATTGAATATTACGTGTTGGCATGAAGGAAAATAGCAGATACGGGCCACCAAAATGTAGTATGACATATCCTGAGATATATTCATACATTAAACGGGTTCACTCATCTTTCTGGACTGTGTGATGTACGTGCGTTGAATTTAACAGAAATGTGGACGTGAGACGTTAATTATCTTTGACTCACCAAGCGAGTGGGTCATTTATTAACAGAATCAAGTTTAACACATCACACATTTACATTAATTTGGCAGAATATGAAAACAACAACATAATTAATCAGCTTTTACAACCAGGAAACCATACGGCCATGGTTTTCCGTTGCTTCACCACAGACATTAATGAAAACATCTGGATTAATTTTCTAGCAGAAAAGAGAGTTTAAAGATGGAAAATTGAAATTTATCTTACAGAGAGATGTGTGAGGGAATTTATCTGTTTTAACCAGAACGTGCACGCTCCTTCGGAACTCAGCTTGTCCCAAACAGTACACTTTTGGTGAAGGTCGACTTTTACCTTTTCTGAAGATAGATCAGTTCCGGCGTGGAGTCTCACTTCCAACCAACGTTCAGCGTCTCAGTGAGAACAGCCAAATACCTCGAGAGCCGTGCGAGGTTATCCAAACAGAAGTTATAATTCCCAAAATCGTCTCTGGTTCAGCTTGTTGGTTTAACAGCATCCATGAATGCCTGCGTTTTGCATTCATGAACTCCCAAACTCTCTGCATTCTGGATCCCAAAACTCCTGAACTCTTAGCTTGTTTTGAACTGCTGCTCCATCTTCAAGACTGAGCTTACAGCAGCTTCAAGACTGAGCTGAACTCTCTACCAGAACTCTTCTGGAACTCTTCTCCCCTCAACTCTCTTCTCTTGAACTGGGAAGTTGCCACATTTAAAATGGGCTCTACTTCCGGTTCGTTTGAGAGCTTTTTGATTGGTCGATGGACCAAACAGAGGTGTGGTTTGTGATGTAAGGTGTTATGGAAAGTCAAGGATAGAGATTAAGATTGTTTAAGAACAGACAGAAAGATTGTTGGAGAAAACCAGTCTTCGTGGCGTCGCTCACCAAATATCTTGCTGTAAAAGTTAAACATGACATTTCTTTTCAGTAAACTTCTTAGTTGACCGAAGCTTGAACTTTAACACACTTACAAATTTGCTCACTTTCAAAGCAGACGATCAAGAAATTGAATCATTACTCTGTAATGTACTCTAACTTGATTTCACTTTGAATTGAGGACTAAAAATCATTACTGCTGTTTAAGTAGATAAAAATGAGTAGTTCACTTCAACATGTAAACATTGTTTGAACTAACACAATTTGATTATCAAACATTTGTAAAATAGTAATGATCATAGAGAATTGTCTTTTCCACTTGATTAATTCAAGAAAGAAAGTCTCAGGATCGATCAACCTGTATTTCTGGATGCAGATCAATGAAATGACAGTTTCTGACCATATGATCCTAAGGTCATTGATTTGACATCAGGTCAAGTTCACTACA
>NW_023621050.1:0-5913 GCF_014905685.2 Nematolebias whitei
ACGAAAACGTGTAACTGTGGAAACTAACAACCATTATTGCAATATCAAAACTAAGCCGGTTAGTTTACGGGTGAACGTGCGGAACAAAATTTCGTATTTAGATGTTTCAGTGGGGGCAGTATTTATCGATACGCTTCTCCGACAGGCTTGTTCGTTGCTCATATGAATGGAATGATATTGGACGTAAAAGCCTTTACTTTATAATAAAGACTGGATGTACAGATTTAGTGTTTAGTATATTTTTTGTTGATTTGGCGTGGCTGCATTTATTTTGACAGATATATTTTTTTTGTGAGACGAGCAGAAGCTGTGTTAGCTGTTAGCTGTTAGCCTGAGTAACTCGGGCTGCTGCGGACGGCCGAGCCGGAGAGCTGCTGTGAAGAAACCCCAGAGTCAAGATGTTTGAAGTCATGTTTGACCTGCCGGTGGAAAAACAGATCTTTTATGCTGTTTTGTTATTTTCGTGGACGGTGTATCTTTGGGAGGCATACCTGTCCTACAGACAGGTAAGTTAATCATTCGTATGGTTATGATGCTTGCAGGAACTTGGAAGTTTCTTACTGTTTTGCAGAATGAGACAAGAGTGTCTATATATAATATATATATATTATATATTATATATATATATATAGATGACCACAGGTTAAAAAAGGGTGAAAACTACTTGCCACAAGTAAAGTAATAAATGTGTTTCCAATTTGAACATTGGTTAAAAAATGCTAAAATTGTTCTATTTTCCAGTAGAATAGTCGAGGCTGGGTTTGTGCAAACAAAAATACTTATCAGTGTAGTTATAAATAAAACTGAAATATTAAAACCTATTATAAATACATTGCATTTTAACTAATAGATGACTTGCATCTCTTATTTCTTGTCAAAATAGGTTAAAATAAACATTTTACACCAGTATCTCAGACAAAAAGTTAAAAGTTTTATGCACTCATGTAAAGTTACATGTCTTGCAAACCTAAATATTCTACAAATTGTCTGCTACGTGAAACAGACTGAATGAATTTATCTGCACTGTTTGATTTTTAAGTAGCTTTAGTTTCAGTTGATGTTTAATTAATCTAAACCCTGTTTGTACATAGCTGAGTGGTAAATGCATTTCAAGTATAAGCTTTTCACCTTTTTTTTTTTTTTTGAAATGTGAAAATCATGCAATAATCTGAGTTGCACAACAACTACCGGTAAGTTTCACAAAGTCACTCTGAATCAGCATGTCAGGATTAGTTGCAGAATCGTGTTCAGTTCATCAAGCCATAAGAATTAACACAACGGGCTGGAACAAAAGGAAATCTATATCAATTTTAGTTAAACTTTTCAGATCTATTGAGCATATGATTAATTTTGATACAAGGCAGATGGAAATTTTCAGAGGGTGCTAATACAGAACTGCAAGATAAATTGGCGTAGCCAGAAGAGCTAAGTCTTGTAATTCACAGATCAAACAGGTTAAAATCGGTTTTAACAAACATCTTTACAGAAAAAAAGATGCAAGTCCAAATAATTACCAGACACCGTTTTGTTTTAAGGTAATAAAAGTTTACTATCTGAAATATGAAGCCTTTATTAATTGCAAGATCCCCGTTTTATAATGTTTATTAAAATAGCGTTTAAGGACCTGCTCGTCTCTTTCCGCTTTGCAGAGGAGGATATATAGATCGACCACACACGTCCCGCAGGAGCTCGGCAAGATCATGGATCCCGAAACTTTTGAGAAGTCGCGCCTTTATCAACTAGATAAAAGCAATTTTAGCTTTTGGTCTGGACTTTATTCTGAGACTGAAGGGACGGTAAGTGTTTTTATACAGTCAACTCTGTAGGCATGTGTGATTCTTTAGATCATATTTTTATTCTAAATAATAACATCTTGTAGCTGATCCTGCTGCTGGGTGGAATCCCGTTTCTGTGGGACGTCGCCGGTTCTGCGACGGCTCGATTTGGGTTCGCTCCAGAATACGAGATCACCCAGTCCTTGGTGTTTCTGACCCTTGCCACTCTGTTCAGCGCCGTAACTGGACTTCCCTGGACCTTGTACAACACGTTTGTGATCGAGGAGAAGCACGGCTTTAACCAGCAGGTCTGCCACGTCAGAGGTCACAGCTGCAGTTAGTTTCAACACATCAGCTTCTTTATTCATGTAATGAATGTTTGTCCTTCTCAGACACTGGGGTTCTTCTTCAAAGACGCTGTGAAGAAGTTTTTAGTGACTCAGTGTATCCTGTTGCCTGTGACCTCACTGCTCCTGTACATCATAAAGATCGGTGGAGACTACTTCTTCATCTATGCTTGGCTGTTTACCCTGGCTGTTTCTCTGGTTAGAGCTGTTTTCACACCCTTATGATGACTTCAAACATTTGTTTGGTGTTAAAATCAATCTTAACACATCGTATGTGTTTGTTTTCAAAGGTACTTGTGACCATCTATGCTGATTACATTGCACCCCTATTTGACAAATTCACTCCATTACCAGAAGGAGAGTTAAAATCTGCGATTGAAGCTATGGCCAAAAGTATAAGCTTCCCTCTCACAAAGGTGTATGTAGTTGAAGGTGAGTCCTGTTATGTCATCATAATTATGAGATTATATTATTTATTGTGCAGGCTGGTTAAAAATATTCCACCCTTGAAGTATTTTGGATGTTTTTTTCTCGTTTTTATTATGATTTATTTCCAGGTTCCAAGCGATCGTCACACAGCAACGCATACTTTTATGGCTTCTTCAAGAACAAACGCATCGTGCTGTTCGACACTTTGCTGGAAGACTATTCGCCTCTCAACAAACCTGGAGAAGCGCAGTCTGAGCAGCCGGAGAATGACGAGACATCCAGCGAGTCAAAAGCCAAGCCCAAGGTTACAGAGCGTTTGCCCTAGTTAAAAATTAAATCTTATAGCACTATTAAAATCACTGTCACTGTTTAAAAGTGTTGCCAAACATGTAGCAATGGAAAAACACTTTGCCCAGTAACGAGGCCCAATTCAGCGTGTGGGTGTTTCACTGTGTACTCTCAAGTGTTGTGCCTCAGCTATGAACGTCAGCTGTTGTAATGTGACTTTATGCTTTTGTGCGGGAGAATAACGGAGCTGCACTGATCCTCCTACACACTTTCTTAGAACAAGAAACAAGGATGCAACAACCCAGAGATCCTTGCTGTTTTGGGTCATGAGCTTGGCCACTGGAAGCTGGGTCATACTGTCAAGAACATTGTCATCAGTCAGGTGATTATTTTTTGTTGTCTTTGAAACTATCTTAATGCTTTTTTTTTTTCATTTATACATTAAGCCAGGGCTGCCCAGTACGTTGATTGTGATCTACTATTGGATTGCAAAGGTATTATGGGTAAAAAATAGACATCAGCCTATCATCTTTCTATGAAATTTGTCTCTTGACTGACATGCAGAGCAGCCAGTCTGAGGCCCCGTGTACACGACGTGAAACCACAGCCTTTCTGCTGTGCAGCCGTTCATTTACATAACAGTCATCTTTGGGTGCATTCATACCAGCCCTGTTTAGTCCACTTTAATCGAACCCTAGTCGGTTCGCCTAGAAAGTTCGGTTTGTTTGGGGACGTGTGAATGCACAATCGAACTCTGGTCCGCCTAAACACCTAGGTCTCGGTTCGGTTGAAGTGAACTCTGGCATGGTTCGAATACATTGTGAATGCAAGCGGGCCGGACACCGCTCCAAAAGCAGGAAGTGGAGTACAGCACAGGGCAAATAAATGCGCATTTCTCTTACCTCATATGGAGCCGTCTTAGCTGCCTTGTGTGAAAAACAACATTCTCCATGGTCTCCTGCCTCTTCTGCTCATGCTGAGTCCATTGTCCAAAATGACGAAACAAAATTCCTAAAACCACTAAAACTTGACACCACTCCGTTTTTATTTCCAGAAGAAGAAGAAGTGTCTTCTTCAGAGGTTTTTGTGTCGTTTCCTTCAGTAGTTCTTGGCGCAGCGCCACCACAGGCGAGGGGGAGAACAGGCTGGCTCGACTGACTCACTGCAGTGTGAATGTGAACCTCACCAGCTGAAAATGAAAACAAATGTTCTGAATATTAGTCCCCAACTGAACCGAGTCTACCGGACTATCAGGTGTGAAAATACCCTATCTCTCTGAATCCAGAGAGTGGAGATTTTGGTCCCCAGTATACTCCCGCGTACGTCTGTCTACCTCCGCACGTCCACAGGCCATGTTCGCGCAAAGCTCAATTTTTACAACCGCGTCTGACAATAAACTGCCCATTTTGTATGCAACACCAATGTATTAAATTCCTCTTCTTCGTCCCTGATTTGACCATTTTTTTTTTTTTTTTTTTTTTTTCCTAAAAGGAAACCGTTCTCTTCCTCCTCCGTTGATGCCATGACTGAAATGCTGAGAAATGAAGGAATTTGTCACGAGCTAATTAAAATCAGTCCCAGCCTGGCTGCGGGAGGGTCTGGAGATTTCCTGGTTGGCTGATCTGATGTGTGGGCTGTACGGCCAGCGCTCCGTTTTTTTTTTTTATTTTATTTTTTTATAACTTTTTATTAACAACATATAAACACAGAACACTGTGGCTGGGGCTGCCAGCTCTTGTTTTTTTTTTTGTTTGTTTTTTTGACCTGTCGATCAATCCATTAGTCGTGTTAGCAAATGACCAATCAGCGAACTCAATTAGTCCCGAAGGTAAACGCCCCTTGTCTGCGGAGCTGCTCTGCAGCCGACGCTCGAGCATTAAGTCTCAACCCTCCGCGCACAGTGTGCACAGTTTCCGCACGGCTGACAGGACACGGAAGTATACCGAAGCATTTTCAGGGAACCCCCCCACGGAGGTGTGAAATGTTCTGCAAGTGTAAAGTCGCACATGCGCTCTCCAGGCGGCTGCAGTCCAAAGTTTTTCTTCTCTAACAACAGTTATAATATAACAACAGTTATAATAAATATAAGATAATAACTAACAACAGTTATAATAAATATAACAACAGTTATAATAAATGGCAAAGATCAGAGTGTTTTTGTGCTGCTCACCCTTTTTCAGCATGTAGGAGCAAAACTAATAAACTCCAGGCTCCAAAGAGACATTGGTGTGTTCACCAGTTTGGAGTATCTGTGGCCATGCAAATGCTTTATGCGCAATGAGGGTTGCCAGATAAATTCAAAATGTCTTATTTACCCCCTCCTTTTCTGTGCACATGTTCAACAAACACAACACACACCTCATCTTAGAATATCTTTACTCAGCATAAATGACAGTTTAGGTCAAATGCTACCATTTTAAAACCACAGTACTATAGTTCATAATTTTTTATCTGGCAACCTGACTAACATGGAAACTACAGCGTTTTCGGGTAAACCCTTTCATTTTTTGTTTATTACAAATAAACATTAAAAACACTAATGTTTCCAGAGGTTGTTCTCGTGTAAACGGGTAGATCAGTTTCAGTCAGGTCATCTGGACGGTTGCTTTTTTTTGTGCTGAAACGTTTCACCTTCAATCTAGAAGGGTTCATCAGTCAAGGAAACACAAAACATAACCGATTCTTCCCCCAACAGCTTACTCCAGTCCTTCTCAAATGGTGGGGCGCGCCCCCTGGGGAGGTCTGGAGTAATGCCAGGGGGGCACATGTGACCCGGGGAACATTTTGCGGCAGGGAGTAGGTTTTTTTTTTTTTATTTTTAAAAAAAATTTGCACCATTCTCGTTGTGTCAGGGTGCGTTCGGCAACTGTTTGCTAAAATCTGTCAACTCTCAGGCTGACTAATAATACAGTTATGAACAGATATGTCTGTCTTGTCGTTTGGGGAGCCATGCTTGAACCGTGTCGCTGTGACACCTCCTGAGCTGGTGACGCTCTGGACGCTTACCCACAGCACGCATGCAACAGAGAATAAACTCAAAGCGAGAGCGTTACCTGCCCCTCTTCCTCTTTTAC
>NW_023621051.1:0-1279 GCF_014905685.2 Nematolebias whitei
CTAAAACACTTTGATTATCAAACATTTGTAAAACAGTAATGATAATAGAAAAGAGAGTGTTCTTTCACTTGACTTTTCAAGAAAGAAAGTCTCAGGATGGGTCAACCTGTATTTCTGGATGCAAATCAATGAAATGACAGTTCCTGTCCCATATGGTCCTTAGGTCAAGGATTTGACCCCAGGCTTAGTTCACTACAGTCCCCCCTTTGGAAATCATCGCCTGTCCATGGGGATGAATTCCAAACATGAACTTACGCCTTCGAATGTCCTTGAGCTTGATGTAATCCAACAAGGAAACAAGAGTCAAGAGTAATCCAGCAAGGAAAACAAAAGTCAAGGTAATTCCACAATGTTCTTGGTAATTCCATTGTGTTGATTATAATTCCATAACGTCGTCGGTAATTCCATTGTAGCAATGCT
Source organism: Nematolebias whitei (assembly GCF_014905685.2). Lineage (NCBI taxonomy): Eukaryota > Metazoa > Chordata > Actinopteri > Cyprinodontiformes > Rivulidae > Nematolebias > Nematolebias whitei. The sequence goes on from NW_023621051.1 coordinate 421, forward strand.
TTAACCCCTTGGAAACAGAGTCTGTAATCCATTGGAAAAAGTCATATAATCCACAATGGTAAATCCACAACGATTGGAAGTGTTGATTGATCAGCATACAGAGGGGTTCCCTTGGATTGAACCGAAGATGCAGCCACTGGATGAAGATTGGAGACTAACGTCAGGATTGCAGGTCTCCTCCAGCGAAGGTCGTCGCTGGGTGGATGTCCAGTCTGTGCCGTTCTGGTTCAAATGTGACATGCAATTATGTGGTTTAAGGTGGGCTTATGAAGGGGATTTTACATAAGGCCTTAAACTATATGCACCTGGTGTGTAAGCTATTATGGTTGGGAACAGCTACAACTACCAGTTAAGGGGTGGAACATGCTGAAAAGGTAACTATAGGGGTTTATACCTATAGAAAAGGGTTCCAAACTATTTTTCCATTTCTAACTTGGTTTAAGTTAGCTTTACATGGCAAAATATAGTTTGGTTCAATTGTCTGTTGTCTTTTAGACGAACGACTTGAGATTGGGTGTTTGGTTTCCCATAAATGTTTTGGAAGTCTATGGCGAGACTCATCAAAAAGAATTAGCTATCCCCCCGAATAGAATTGTTCGAGTAGGTTCGGCTTAAGCGTTGTGAGATCAATGTAGATTATGGTACTTAAGGTAGCAATAATATACATTGACTCCGCAAAGATTGCAATTTAACGAATGAACTGCATGTTGGCATGGTTAAAGGCCTCTTAGTCTCTAACTTAACTACACAACAAAATTCATTCTTGCTTGGGGTGTTCAAAAACAATACCAAAACCAATTAAACGATGTCTCAACATCGACAAAAACAGTGACTAAGCAACCAGTAAAACAACGTTTCA
>NW_023621051.1:1379-5913 GCF_014905685.2 Nematolebias whitei
GGTAGCATTATCCTAACTGGCGTCACCCCCCTTCGGTCATGGGAGACCGCGAACACGGGTGAGGACGTCGCTCCATGAGCTAAAGTTAGGTTGTCCTTGAGTAGTTTTAACTGTTTGCACAGCTGAAAGAGGACTTTTATGTCTGGATCGGAATCCAGTTTACCTTTCGATGGAGTGTATTTGTCTGGGTCAGTCAGATACAGTATCATCGATTTAATTGCAGGATCATCCAACTTCTGAAGTTGGATGATGTCTGCGTCAGTTGAAAATGACTTTTCATATTTTAAAAGAACTTGGCGAGTGTTGTCTCTTTCTTCATCAGATGTCAGAGTGTCGGCTTGGGCGACCACCTGTTCAATCTGTGATGAGACTGATGAGGGTTCTTGCTCCTTGGGGAGCTCCAACGAATCCTTTTCTGAGTCGTCGGACCTGTCTATGGGTAAGACACCATAGGTTTGAGGTCCTTGGTCGACATCATCGGTTGAGAAAAGAGCTATGGCCTGTGTTGGTTTTGTGAACCATACTGGCCCAGCTTCTTGACTCGGTACCAGGTTGTCTGGGAGTCCTCCCAGAAATGGAATGCCTAGTTCAAAATCATGAAAGTCAGGTTCTGAGTTTTCAGTTTGTGATGACTCATCATCGTTTGTGTGTGAGTTTACCCCCCCTTCGTCCGATGAGGGGTTGTTGGAGGCAACGACAGCAATGTCTTGGTGTGTTTCACCGACATCTGTAATGTTGTCATTCGCGCCTTCAGATTTAGTAGCGATCGCATCACTACATAGTGCTCCTGGTTGGATTCCCATTTCAGCGTGTATCAAAGTTTCTAAAAACCTTTGTATTTCCTCTGTCTCTTCCGAGCTCAGAGTTGTAGGGCCTTGTTCCCGGGACCTTTGTGATTTTATCGCCTCGGTCCGTTTCGTCCGAGGTGGGGGAGGGTTAGGTACGTCTTTTGAGGGTTCCTCTTCGGATTTCCCCTGATAATATGGGTCCTCTTGGATCCCATATCTTTGCGTCCTACGCATGCCCCATTTACGATAATCACGTTCATCCTCTGAAAGAGGAGCCTTTTTGTCCCAGCGTGCACCTTCATTACGTGGTTTGTTAGTTTGAAAATACTGCCTTTTCTCGCCTGTTTTAGGAGGAGGTGGCGACGCGCGCCTTCCTTCCATTTCTAGGGAGTGGGGTTTAACCTTTATACCAGGAAACACCTCTATGGGCGTCTTAGCATGAGAACATGCCTCGAACACATTCATAGCACACTGTTTAATCTCATTTATGGATTTTTCTCTGAAATTTGCCATAATTTGTACTGACATGCGTATGTCAGTGTGGAGATTTTTGCCGAAAACATATTTAAAACTTTCTTCTTCCTCCATTCCGGTTTCATTTCTGTAACCAAAATAAGCTTGGAAGATTCTTTTGTAATAAATCTTTGGATGTTCATTCTTGCCCTGCTTGACCTTGTCAGCAGCTGGGAAACCAGCAGGTCCCGTGCAGGGGTCGTACTCTCTGATCAAAGCCTCACACAGAAGGTTGTAATCCTTTCTCGTTGCATCAGGTAGACGCTCGATGAAGGCGAACACCTCTCTGTCTGAAGTGAGCCTTATCATACTGATCTTATCCTCAACCGTAGCATTAGGATAACATTTCAATCTGAATTCGAGATCTTTCAGGTACGCTTTTGTTCCAGTTGAACCCATCGGTCCAGGTACAAAGCATTGTACATATTTTGAGAGTTTTAGCAGAACATCCATTGAAAGAGGAAGTTTCCATGCACTCTGTTGCATGTTTGGTGGAGGAGACCTGTTCAGGTCTGTTCCTACCACTTTAGGTGAGGGTGGATTACGAGCAGGAGGTGCAACAACGTCTTTCTGAGGTGGTTGTGGGTGACCTGGACTCTGTCCACGGTCTTCTCTGAGTTCCAGATAAACTCGCCCCACGTCAGAACTTTTATATGTTGCCGCTCTTAGTTTCTCCTCACATGCTTTTAAGCGTTCCTGTGATGTCTGACATTCACTTTGTAAAAACAGACATTGTTGGAGTAATCCCGCCTTTACCAGTTTGCATTCCTCAAGTTGTGCTTTAAGCACATCTTTAGCATCCCTGGCTTCAGAAAGTGATGCATCAAGTAACCGTATTTTGCTGTTCATTGAATCAACTTCTGCACGTGCATCTTGCTGTAATTGAAACAACTCTTCATAATGTTTTTTCACGAGGACCTCGGGTTCGCTCTTAAATTGAAGGTAGTGTTCTTCAATTTCCCGAACCAACTCTTTTTCACTGTCTAACCTTAGTGCAAGGTCATCAGCTTTCTCAACAACTGCATAGAATGATTCTTTCAGCAAAATTGCAATTTTAGCCAGCTTTTCATAGTTTGACCTTGTAATTTCTGTAGAGGTCACACTCTCTGCAACCTCCATCAGATTGTCCACTAACTCTTTTGGGTTCATGCTCTCCGCCTGTTTGCCATATGGATGTAAGGGTCCTGTCAGCAGCTTCAACGCATCCTCTAAACAGCCCTTCATCTCATAAGGATCAAAATCTTTTTCTACCACACCTGTCATGTTCATACACTGTGTAGCACTTTTCTGGATAAAACAATTGCCAGCTTCAGATTATTTTACAGGTAAATAATTGTATTCAAATGTCAATGAGTTTCACACTATTTTAGCTCTGGGTTTACACAAAAGTACTGTTATAAGTCAACTTATTCAAATGTGGGCCCCTATTTGTAGGTTTTACCCCAATTCATGAATATTCTTAAGTAAATGCTTCTCTGGCAGTGTTACTTAACGTGCTTATTTCTTAACAGATACTAGATTACCAAGCCTCTGAGTGTTTTTTACTCTAAAGCACTGAATTTTTATAAACCTGCAATTTTTCTAAAAGTCTCACAGCAATCATCAGTTTAAAAACGCTTTTTAAACCGTTTACTCCCATAAATTCGCTATTTTAACAGTCACACATAGAACCAGGTGGTGAACAGAAAAAGAAAAGATGTTATGAGGAGTTTCAGTCTCTCTTCAGAAAACCGTTATACTCCTCTTTCCCAGCAGGTGGCAGTGTTTAGCTTTCTACCAGCAGGCGTCTATGACGACTTCCTGTGACGTTCTGTTGACATCCTGTTGTTAGCCGCTTAGCTTAAAATTAGCTTCGGCTAAACTCGGTTAAAATCAACATTTCTGAATGGTTTTAAAGCTTAAACTTGGCGTTGTTTCAACAAGCACGACTTCTTTGCATGAACATGAGTTTTCAGGGACATGTGACAAGTTTATTTAGTGATTTTAAGCACAGCGAAGGCTTTCGGTGCAACCAAGCTTTACCATCTGACTTCAGAGGAAGTGACGTGACACGTCACTCATCCGGTCGTTAGCTGTTAGCTTAAAATTAGCATCAGCAGCGTTGTTCAAAAACATCATTTAATGACGGATTTTAAACTCAAACGTACAAAATTTCAGCGATTAGAGCTTCAAAGACATGGAGCAGCGTATCAGAATCAACTTTAAAGCGTATTTCAGCTTTAAAAAACAGATTTTAATTCCCTAAGAAGACGAGCTTCATTTCTGGGTCACGTGACTGAATCTACCAATGACAGAGCAGCACGGGGTGGGCTTTACGACCTGACACGTCAGAGTTAGTCACGACTGACACGTCTCTCAGCCAATGAAAGCGTTACACAGCAGCTGATTTCAACCAATCACGCAGCGTTTTTCCAACTAGCATGTTCGCCTTAGCCTGAAAAAGTCTGTCAACTTTTCATCTTTTAAACCGTCAAAATGTACCATTTCCTGCTAAAAATGTAACAAATCAAGCTCTGAGCTGCACGGAGTCGGCGCCCCGGCATTAAAAACGTCTTTCCAACCATTTAAAACCAACCGGTCGAACTTTTCAGAAACCGAACCGGACCAGAACAGCGTCTGGAACACAGTTTAAACAGAATAAAGCATTTCCACAGCTCAGCAAACTCGTCACACATCACAGACGTACAATTTCAGCTTTCAAACAGACACGTTGACTCACAATTTTCAGCTTTCAAAGCACCAGTAGCTGCTAACATTTCTGTTTCAGCTCAACACGCTGCGTTTACTCCAAGCGTCCCAGCTGCGCTGCGTTCCATCACAGCAAAATCTGCACTTTTTCACAGCATAATCTGCTATTTTTCATGCCAACATGTAAAATCAATTATTACACGCATACACAGTCCATTTATGAACACGTAACGGGCCACCAGTATGTCGAATGAACGTACGGACGGGCCACCAGTATGTAGATGAACATATGCATGAGATATATTCATAAATTAAACAGATTCTTTCATTTTTCTGGACTGTATATAATGTGCATTGAATTTAATAAAATGTATCGTGAGACGTTATTTATCTTTGACCCATCAAAATGAATGTGGTCATTTATTTACAGAATCAAAGTTTAACATCAAACATTTACATTAATTTGGCACATTGAAAAATAACAACATGGCTAATTTTAGCAAGCTGTACAATTAGAAAACCATACGGCGATGGTTGAAACTTTA
>NW_023621052.1:0-5910 GCF_014905685.2 Nematolebias whitei
TTTTGTACAGTTACAGCTGTTTGTTAATAAATGTGCCTGTGTGACAACTGGGACAAAGCTTTGACTCTGAAATATATTTTTGTTATTAATTTATGGAAAGAAAAAAATATTGAGCTATATATCATATATCACTATTTATCTTAAAATATCGAGTTATTTTGTACAGTTACAGCTGTTTGTTAATAAATGTGCCTGTGTGACAACTGGGACAAAGCTTTGACTCTGAAATATATTTTTGTTAATAATTTATGGAAAGAAAAAAATATTGAGATATATATCATATATCACTATTTATCTTAAAATATCGAGATTATTTTAAGAAAATATTTTGGTCCATATCGCCCAGCCCTTGAACAAACAAATGACCACACAAAACTGTGACAAAAGCAAAAATATTATGGATCCATATTCACAAGCGGACATTAAAAAATTATGTTGTAGTTTGGCAGCAAATATGACATCATTCACAGCTTTTATTTTGAAAACACTTGCAGACATTACTACTGTAATTCATAGTGTTTGCTTGCACAACAAAACCATCATTTTGGAAGTGGAGGCTGCGTGACAGCAGTTTTTTACTGCCTGATGTTCTCAGAGTTGGAGCAGGAGCTACATGTCAGACTACCACCAACCACACATTGTTTTCTGTTACAGATGAAGTTCATGTTAAATGGTGTGAAGCTGAGAAGAGTTCCTGGGTGAGTGATCCATCAGTTCGCTGGTATCGAACCAAACATCAGGGTTACATAGGTATGTATTTATGTGCGTATTTAGGTATGTATTTATTTACTGCAGTTTAGGCCCTGTTTACACGGACACGGTGGGGGAAACGTAGGTTTTTTCATATGTTACTTGGAGGAAAAGATCTGCGTTGACACAGACAAATTTTGTGTTTACATTAGGGATGGGGCTGATCCGACCCTGTATTGGTATCGGCCTCCAATACCAGCATCATTTACGTATCGGATTTTTCCGATCCACCTGCCAATATTTCCAATCATGATGCATGTTGGCTTCAAACTATGAAATGGATTTCCTGAACGGTGGCGTGTCTCATGAACCCAGAGTAATAAGACCCACCTCACATTCAGGAAATCCATTTCATAGTTTGCAGCCAGCTACAACGTGAGGACTGAGTTAGTAGCTGTGGCTAACAGCTAACCAAGTTTTCATCTAAACATGTCCGCTGTGAGGAAGTATTTTACACTAGAAACACCACAAAACAAGACGGCAATGTGCACTGTCTGCAGAGCCATAGCACCACATTAAATCGCGGTAAAGTTAGTTTTACGATGGACATTCGAGCTCCGTGGCTTCAGTGGGGCGCTACTCTTTGCTCAACCCAAAACTTGACCCTGGCCAGCCACGTCCAATCTGCCCCGCTCAGTCTGCCTGTCTTTGAGGAGGGACAGACTCAGCGCGGCTGACCCAAATCAGGCTGCTTGCTTCGGATTGAACAAGAAGAAGACATCGCTGAAGCCACGGAGCTCGAATGTTTACAGAGAAGTTGCTAAATTTCTTCATAATTAATGACCAACCACTATCAGTTGTAGACAACGAAGGATTTCACAGCTTCATACTTGCAACCAATATTTAGTTTACCCTCCAGGAGATATTTATCAGTACAACAGTAGACAATCATAAAAAAACATATGATTTGAAAATTATATATATTAAAAAAAAAAAAAAATCAGCTACATTATAAAGTGATATTAAATACTAAAAACAGGAACATGCCTGTTGGTTTATACCAATGAACTTAGCAGGCGTTTGAAGTCATTTAACATTTTATTTTATTCATTTATTCATTCATTTAAAAGAAAAAAACCAGCAAAAAGAAAACGTTGAATGAAAAGAGTGCAGAAAGAAGAAAAAAAAATCTATACCTGTCCCTTATTTAAAAAAATATAAAAAAACTTTAAACAATCACTTAAATTAATCACTTTAATATCCACTTTAAAGCTAGGAATAAAAAAAAAATATGTTTTGTGTTAGCAGAATTTAATTCTAACTTTAAAACTTATCCAACATTAATAAAACTTACCTCAAGTTGCCTTTTTGGACATTCATGCATAGATTTGTACAAATTGTACTTTAGAGGAAATTATTATAACTTCATATACAATCAGTGATGATGATGATATCGGAACTGGATCGGTATCAGCCGATATTCAGATGTAGGTATCGGGATCAGATCGGAAGTTAAAAAAAAAGTGGATCGGTACATCCCTGGTTTCAAACCAGTGACACGTCAGTGTCTAATGCTCACTGCTGCACACTAAGGACCTTTTCAATTAGCAGTTTCTCTTCAGAAACATCAACATGTCTGCTTTCTCCGGACACAAACAAGCCCACTCCTGGCTGATGGTGTCTCCAGCAGTAGAAAATGTTCACTCTGAGGGTGTGGATGATGCTTGTTGCACACACAGATACCTGGTTGTCTGTTGACTGACGCGAGAACACAAAACATAAACATTAACATGGTTGTGTTGTTATTGCTCAAAAAACATTATCTAGGCTGAGAAATAAAAGCTTAACTGTCAACAACATCCTTTACAGCTTAACTTACCTCCACCATGCAGCCTCCACTGTAGAAAAAGTCAGCAAACTTTAACAACAAAGTTTGTGACTGTCCTGTGACCCCCACTTCACTTTTCTTTTGTCTGGGTCCTCCTCACATCAGGGTCAGAGGCTCCTGTGAGGAGAACATTAACATGAACAGTGAGCATTAGGTGAACTGTTTAACCAGCTAACCGGGTGGATGAGCACATTTTTACAAGCTTTATCTGATACTGTCAATCTTTAGTTAGCTTCTGAGTTTAGCTAGCTAAATAGATAAAATAAACCTACACACTAATATCTTAAAGTTAACGGTACATGGATCCTAGTTTTATTCACCGCGATGCACGTATTAAGCTGCAGTAACATTAACAAACGTAAACTTACCAGCTGAAATCCCACACACAGCTCCGTCCTCTGAGTTCTTTGATGAAGAGGAGTCTGGTCGTGGAGATGTTGAATCAGGCCGTTCATGCTCTAACACTCACAGGCTGACTTTAATGTTGAGAGAGGAGGGGGGAGGCTGCGGACCCCCTTGAAGACAAACACGGAGCAACATTCTGCTCGTAAATTGAAGCCGTTCGACGCCACACACACGTGAACCCCGTATGTGGGCGGAACCAGCGCGTCATATGTCTGTGTTTTACCTGCCTGCGTGCTGAAACCATGTGACACGTTACAGCCAATACCGAAACTTGACACAGAAAGAAGAGTGACTTTTCAATCCGTACACTGACCGACGCAATTTGGTCTGTGCCATAAAATAACCTTGGTGCGGTATACAGCCGTACTGTCCCGTCACTAAATGTTTTTTTATGTTGCCCCAAAATCCACAATACATTGAGTGAACATTCAGCATGCTGCTGGACTGTAAAAGTATTTGTGGTGAGGAGGGTGGATCTGTCATACTGGGCTTCCAGTTCAGTTAATTTACTGCTCTCTGCTCAGACTTCAGCAGATACCGTTGCTCAAAAGAGATGAAGAGCACTTCACTTTGCCACGTTTAATTAATGTGACCGTTTCAGAGCATAAGAGGCAAACAGGTTTTGAACTGCCTGCTGGAAGAATGAACATTAATTTCTCTGTCTGTTTATCTTTAAAACAACGGTTTTCAGCATCAACTTTTCTTATTTTGGAGCACAACATGCTGTCTCTTCCCCTGTTCCTTCTCAACTCTTCTCTGAGAGCTCGCTGCACCGGCCGTGCAGGGAAAACAAAAGATTTGATTGGCTCATTAACTGAGTGACACTATTACTGTAACACCTGAAGTAGAGTGAACTTCCAAAACACACCTATCCTGTCTCTGCACCTTAGTTATCTATCGCTGGAAAAATGCTCCATGAAAATCATCTTTTTTCCTGAATTTATTGGGCACAGGTCCGTACAGAACCATCACTCGGTCCGGATACGGACCGAGGTCCACCTATTAGTGATCTCTGCTCTACACCAAAATATCCAAGAATTCAGAAATAGAAACTTTCTGGAATATTAGTTTAAATATTTGTTGACATTTCATCAGAACAGTGTAGTGAACCAGATGACCTCAAATCTACCAGATGGACAGAGACTGTTATTTTCATTGATCTGAATAAGTCTGAACCATCTGATGACTTTCTTTCTTGAATTAATCAAGCAGAAAAGACAATTCTTTATAATCATTACTGTCTTACAAATGTTTTGATAATCAAATTGTGTTGGTTCACTCAATGCTTTACAGGTTGAAAAGAACTACTCATTTTTATTTTACATAAACAGTAAGTAATGATTTTTATTCCTCATTCAGAGAAGAAATCACCTGAATATGCATTTCTTGATTTTCTGTCTGAAATGAGCAAGTCGTAAGTGTGTGAAAGTTGAGGCTTCGGTCAGCTAAATGTTTACTGAAGAAGAAATGTCATGTTTAAACTTTTTCAGAAGATTACCAAGAGTAGACTCCAAAAAGTCTGCTGCTTCTGCAATAATCTTTTCTGTATGTTAAACAAATTTCATTCTCTGACCTCGACTGTTGATAAGCACCTTACGTCAAGACCACTCCTCTTTCTGGTCCATCCACGAATCAGAAAGCTCTAGACTGAACAGGAAGTCGACCCAAATAAAATGTGGCACTTCCCAGTTCACGACAGATTGAGAATGAATTCCAAGAGTGAGAGTTCATGGAAGAGTGAGAGTTCCATGGAGAATGGAAAGTTCTGAAGGAGTTCAGAAGAGAACTAGAGTTATGAAGAGTTTTGGAGTTGCCGAGAATCCAGGGACGTTTTGGGATTATAATTCTGTTTGAACTAACCACGCATGACTCCCTGAAGGTTCGGTAGTTCTCGACGGAGACGCTGAAACGAGTCAGAGTTGAACTACTCCGACGCTGATTCATCATCAACAGGTAGATGGTTCTATTTTGACCAAGTGTACCGTGAGAAGCTGAGATCTGACGGAGCGTGCTATTTCTGGTTAAACAGATTAAATTCCCTCACATATTTCCTCTGTAAGATAAATCTCAATTTACTCTTAAACTCACCTCTCTCTCATAAAACAGTACAGATATTTTAGAAATATCTGAAGCAAAGTCCTCAAATCACCGCCGAGTGATTTGAAGTTCATTTTCTGTGAAACTGTCTGTTATTATTTTCATATTTTGCCAAATTAATGTAAATGTTTGATGTTAAACTTTGATTCTGAAAATAAATGATTCCATTCATTTGATGGGTCAAAGATAAATAACGTCTCTCGTTACATTTCTGTTAAATTCAATGCACGGCATTACAGTCAGAAAAATGAAGAACTCGTGAAAAGTATGCATAAATATATATCCATATATCTGTCATACTATAAGTGACACGTATCTCACGTGACTCACTACAACAGTCACTTCAATACTGTCCACGTATCAAAATGCTCTAACAACAAACAAAAACTCACAATGTCATCAACAAGTTTCATTCAAATAATATTTTAAGTTGTTTTACTGTGATATATACATACACAGAATGTCATAATAACTTCTGTAACTAAAATCAGTTAAATCGTTTTTTTTACCCAGCCCTGGTGGACGATACCTGAGTCAAAATCCAAGCTAAGGAAGTAGAAGTGTTCACCAGACATGCAGGGTCTGATGGCGCTCTGATAAACACTTTGGTAACAGTTCCTGTTTTAAATGTGCTATACAAATAAATCTGACTTGACTCTGGCGCTGTGCCAGATCACTGGTGTACCTGCGGATAAAAATAAATAGAGTTCACCAAGAGATTTAACAGACATTTCTCTGGATCTAACAGAGGTGCAGCTTACACTCCCAACCACACTAGATAGGCCTACTAACCAGTCAGAAGAAGTGTGGTGCCTGGCCTTGGGTCTTGG
>NW_023621053.1:0-392 GCF_014905685.2 Nematolebias whitei
ATAAACATGTCTGACCTCAGAGTCTCCAGTCTACATTGTGGACTCTCCAGAAAACCACACAGCTGCTTCACTCCTGAATCCTGCAGCATGTTGTCAGTCAGGCTCAGTTCTGTCAGATGGGAGGGGTTGGACTTCAGAGCTGAGCTCAGAGAAGAACAGCTGATCTCTGACAAACTGCAGCTCCACAAACTGAATAAAGAATAAAACATGTAAGTTTAGAAACAAAACAAAACTTTTAAAAACTCTGAACTGTGAAAAACATTGATCCAACTGAAAAATGTTTTAATGTTTCAAACTAAACTTTTTAATTGTAAGAGACATTTATTCAAAGGAGTTGAAAACTTAATGTAAAATGTGTTATTTTTACAGTTTGAGTTATTTCTGTGAATAAT
>NW_023621053.1:492-5910 GCF_014905685.2 Nematolebias whitei
TAGAAACAAAACAAAACTTTTAAAAACTCTGAACTGTTAAAAACATTGATCCAACTGAAAAATGTTTTAATGTTTCAAACTAAACTTTTTAATTGTAAGAGACATTTATTCAAAGGAGTTGAAAACTTCATGTAAAATGTGTTATTTTTACAGTTTGAGTTATTTCTGTGAATAATAGTTTGTTAGTGAGTTAAAGAACAGGATAAATAACAACATGTGTATGTTATATATTCTTATTACGTGCTGCATTTTGATTGGCTGCTGAATTTGTAATATAAAGTCATGAAAGGCATCAGCAGGGCAGAAGTCTTGCACCCGAGAGTAACTCAGTCTTTAGACGTCACTTTCCTTTTGTTTTGAATATGTTTGTTTTGTTTCCATTTAAGTTCAGTAAAGTCACAAAACTAAAAGACTGGATTCAAGACTTATTCTGAAGAAACGTGTCGCGTCACAAAGAGCTTGTTGGGTGTTGAACTAGTGAGGGCTGGTGGCACTCACATTAATTATTGAAGTTTATTCAGTAATAATAAATAATAAGTGTTAGTTTCAGCTCTGCTTTTATTGTGAAAGTCATGACTTGAACTATGAGCTGAACATCAAGTGTGTCAGAGTTTCCAAGTAAATGACACAATGTTTAATATTTGATGTTCAATGAAAGCCCAGAAGAAGAAAACAGAGTTTGTCATGAAGCTCCTCAGTGTGGATCAGTAAAATATCAGCCTTATGTCGGCACTTTAGTGTCACCACAACTTTCACATCACATTCATCTCAGCACTAAACTAAATAAAGACCTAGCATTCCTTGAAGGAATGCATATCGCCCGCCACCTTTCATTACAGGAACAACACTTAGACTGGACTCTGGATCAGACTTTTTACAGACATTGGACCTTCTTCAAAACACACTTCAGAATTTCTCACATCTATTTTCCTGTTAGGTGTGAGCGTTGAAACCCTCTTTTTAACTTTTATAAATATAGATTTCATAAATGACAAACTGTGTTTTCATGTATTTGTATTCAGTTCAGAATAATTTAGATCAAGTTTGACAAGTGTAAATGCCTTCTCTATGGTAGCATTGCAATAAAAGGAAGACAGACAACTGGGAGACACACTTGAATCTTTAGTGAAGAGAACTGCGACTAACAGCTAACAGTGAACAGCACACCAGCAGGACGTTACAAGTTCACCTACATGTACGGCAAGCACTGTAGGACAAAATAGTGATTTCTCAAATGATCTACATCCTTTTCCCTTAGATGATGTTTCTATGTAAACAAGATGGTTATTATTAAACAATTTTTTTAGTTGTCCCCAAACACAATTAAGCACCAGTTGTTTAAGGATGCATTCACACCAGCCCTGTTTAGTCCGCTTTAATCAAACTCTAGCTCGTTTTTCTAGAAAATCCGGTTCATTTGGAGAGGTGTGAATGCACCATCGAACTCTGTCACGGAACAAAAAGGCGAACTCTGGCCCGGGCTAAAACCTAGGTTTCAGTCAGGTAGAAGAGCACTTCAGCACGGTTTGAGTGCAGTGTGAATGTAAACAGAAAGAGCCCTGCTCCACAAGCAAGAAGTGGAGTATAGCGCAGGGCAAACAAACACGCATTTCTCTTACCTTATATGGAGCCGTCAGCTGACTTGTGTGAAAAACAATATTCTCCATGGTCTTCTGCCTCATCTTCTGCTCATGAAGAGTCCATTTTTGAAAAATAACAAAATATAACTCCTAAAACTGCTAAAACTTGATGCCACTCCGTTTTTGTTTTTATTTCCAGAAGAAGAAGAAGAAGAAGTGTCTTCAGAGGGTTTTGTGTCGTTTCTTTCAGTAGTTCTTGGTGCAGCGCCCCCACAGGCGAGCGGGAGAATAGGTTGGTTCAACAGGTTGTCTCGACTGCACAGTGCAGTGTGAATGCAAACGCACCAGCTCAAATGTCAACAAAATGTTAAGAATATTGGTCCCCAACCGAACCGAGTCTACCGGACTATCAGGTGCGAATGCACCCAAAATAACTGTTATCCTCATTATCAAAACAATTCACAAGCAGTATGCATCAGGCCCTGTATGAGAAAATAGATAAGGTAATGGTCATGAACATATGCAACATGTTGGCATCTACACATACAACTTACTTTTAGTGCTATAGAACAAATAACAATGTAATATCAGCACATTTAGTCCATAAACTTGGGGTTTGGTCTGCACACTCGGCCTGAGTGTGTGATATAAAAGGCTTTGCTGTGACTAGCAGACTGTTCTGGAACATGTCTCTTTGGAGAAGATGACATCTGTGGGTCTGCAGTCTCTGATGGCAGTGCGTGTGCTGCGGGAGGTGTAGTAAATGTTGGAAGAGAGTTACTGGTAATCAAAGCTGTATTGTCTGTGTGTTGCTGTGGTGGAGGTTGTTCAGTGGTAGGCAAGATGTGTTATTTATTTCTCCTGTAGTCCTTTCCATCGAAATGCACGATGTAAGAGTGTGGCTTGCTGCTTTTCTCCTTCAGGGTGGCAAGTTGGTTGTAACTTCTGGAGGTCTGTAGCTGTACCACCTGTCCCTCTTTCAAACCTGGGAGATGGCGTCTGGTCCTGTCATAGTGACGCTTCAGTGTGAGTCGTTTGTTGTGTAGTTGGGCGCTGATAAGCTGTGTGTTCTGAAGAAATGGAGCTAGAAGTGTGTTGCTCACAGGTATGGTTGCACACGTTTGTCTTGACAGCAGGCGTTCAGCAGGAGAGCCCAATGTAGAGTCACGGGGAATCAGAGTCAGAGTCAGAGTTTCTTTATTGTTATTTGCACCTCATGTGGTACATGTGGTGGAGCGAAATTATGTACACGGGGTCCCAGTTACATCCAACAATAAAATGTATAAGAAAAACAGTAATGACATCTAAGATATGAACTAAGAAAAACATCAACTAAATATACACTAAGCACTCATAACATAAAACATTGAACATCAGCACAAACATGAACATGAGTCTGTGAGCAGATGTGCACGCATGAACACATCAACATTGAAACAGATCAGCAGCAACATGAAACAGATCAGCAGCAACATGATATGGTTTTTCACAGTGATTATTCTAGTTAGAGATTCATGAGTCTAACAGCCTCAGGGTAGAAGCTGTTCCTCAGTCTAGTGGTTCTACACTTAATGCTCCTTAACCTCCTTCCTGAGGGGAGTGGGGCAAAAAGTGTGTGTGCTGGGTGAGCCGGGTCCTTCATGATGCAGGTGGCCCTCTTCCTGCATCTGGAGGTGTAGATGTCTGTGATGGTAGGGAGGCTGATTCCGACAGATTTCTGTGCAGCCTTCACCACTCTCTGCAAAGCTTTTCTTTCTGCAGCTGTGCAGCCCCCATGCCACACGTTGATGCTCGAGCACAGGATGCTCTCCACTGCACACCTGTAGAAGGAGGTGAGGACTGAGCTTCCCAGACCAGCTCGCCTCAGCCGTCTGAGGAAGTAGAGTCTCTGATGAGCTTTCTTGATCAGGCTGGTGGTGTTGTTGCTCCAGCTGAGGTTGTCATTCATGTGTACACCCAAGTACACATGAATGGCAGGCATTTCTCTGTTTGCTGGCCGATGAACAAGTGCAGCGCGAGCTAGATGGAACGAAACGAAATGAAAAGATTTTTCAAGAGGTGTCTGCGCAGATGGCGGTGCACGGCTTCCATCGCACACCAAAGCAAAGAGGAAAGCTTAAAAAACTAATAGCTGATGGTGAGTGTATTTTATTTACTTTAAGCATATTTCCTTTCCCTCATGCAACCGTTTCTTTGCGTTTTCTGAAAGTACTCTGAACAAACGAGGCTGACGCGGTTACGTTGTCATTAGTTAGCATCATTGCTAACTGTACTCTGTTGCTGTTTTTCCACTCTTATTTTGATGCAGAAAGTCCCACTGAACATGAAGGTTCGCCAGATTCTGCTTTTGACTGTCCAATCCTCCCCGCTTCTGACCCTTCCCGACCACACCAGCTCCGGGCACATCCATGCCACCGGGCACATGCACGCCACCGGGCAACACGCAGCAGAGCGGCACCAAACAGCACCCGTTACTAGGTAAGAAGCAACAATTGTGTTTAACATCACATTGATCATGTTGATATGAATGTTGTTTTGTTTTTGTTGTAAAACACCTTGCATGTATTCAAACTACTTGTTTATTCAGTTGTAATGGATAAATGTTAAATTTAGTTATTCATTTATTACTTAAACTTTCATTTATGAAGTTTATTATTGAAATTATACAGGGTGTAGTGATTTTTGTTCAGATTAACGATGCTCTGTTCTTTTTCTAAATTAGCACAAACCGTTGTAAATGACTACATGTAGTTTATTTATGCCCACCTGCTTACTATCATTAAAGTACTAGACTGCTTTATGAACAGAATCATTTCTGATCTTGTGAACAAACACCTTTTGAAATTAGCAGGAACTTTAATGTAAATAATTTATTTAAAAACTCTACCTGTACTTCATCATCTAACAGCCATTTTCTTGTGTGTTATTCATAGGCCATAGAAAGCGCAGATCAACAAGTGCAGCAGAGAGCTTTGTTTCTGCACATACAGAACAAGAGGAGATGAACCGGAAGCAGAGAGAGGAACACTTCCATTTTATTTGTGAGGATGCCAAAAAAGCAAGGCAAGAAGAAGCTGCTGCAGCGAGGAAGCAGGAGAAGGCAATTAGGAGGGAGGAGATGGCCTTGAGGAGAGAGGAAGCAGATGTTCGCAGAGAGGAAGCAGCACAGAGAAGGCAGGAGGCTGAACAGAGTGCTGCTTTCAATCAGGCACTCCTTGGGGTGCTGGAATCCATTGCCCGTTCCATGGCAAACAGACATGTTTAAAAACATTTAGAGTAGATCATAGTTGATCTATAGAAATGTAGATCCTGCAAGGTAAGCCCACAAATGCATATTGCATAAATATGCATGTTGCATATATAATTAGTGTATAATTGTTTTTTTTGTACAGGTCTTTATTTCTAATAAAAGAAACATTTTCAAGTGTTGAGCTTCCATCTGATCATCAAAAGTGAAGTGCTTACAGTGTTTTTTTACGTCAATAGTGTAGATAAGTGAAGTAATTGTTTTTTACCTGTAACAATGCTGGTGAAGATTCTCAGTTATCCTTGACACGGCAAATCCCCCCCAAAACAGATAAAAACAAAACCACAGGACTTTTTTTAAAACTGAAGACGTTTCGCTAATCATCCGAGGAGCACACACAATTCAATGAAAAAAGGAATCTGGGATTAAAGTTATAAAGCTGTGGTGTTCTGTAAGCTTGCTGGAGGTTTTCAGTCATTGCATGTCAAACACCTCGGCCATGATGTCCATCTTGTGGATCCAGCAGCTTCTGTGTCTTTCACCCAAGGTCAAAAATTCTCTCCACGACTTTCACTGTGGTACAAAGGAGCA
>NW_023621054.1:0-5910 GCF_014905685.2 Nematolebias whitei
TATTCAAGACTGCTCTGAAAACACATCTCTTTAGACTCGCTTATCCTTAACTCTGCTGTATGTATTTTATATTCTTTACGCATTTTATATTCTGTATGTATTGTATATTCTTTATGTATTTTTTATTCTTTATGTAATTTATTCCTGTTGATCTTTGTTCTTACTGTAAAGTGTCCTTGGGTGTCATGAAAGGCGCTTTTTAAATAAAATGATTATTATTATTATTATTATTAACTGGAGTTAGTGGGAGAGATCATATCTCCAGTTTTAGCTTCTAACCTACAAAGCTTCCAACAACCTAGCTCCATCTTATATTACAGATCTTACGGTTCCATATTTTCCTAACAGAGCACTTTGCTCTCAGACTGCAGGTTTACTTGCAGTTCCTAGAGTTTCTAAAAGCAGAATGGGAGCGCTTTGTGAGACGGTTTTGTGACTCACAAGTCATTCGGGGCAGTGGTGAAATTTGAAGGACGATTGTGTTATTATTATTGTAAGTGACGTCTATGAGGCGAGCAAAATTAGCTCTAAACAGGAAGTGGATGTGAAGCAGAGAAAATCAAAGAGCCTGCCGCAGCAGCTTTAGGTTTCTCTGATCACTCAAAACAGATTCAGTATTGCATTAACGTGAAACTCTGAGTTGGGCTTGTTTCCAGAGAAACGCAGCACTTGAAGACGCTGAGCTTTTGGCCGATGCATAATGAAGGAGCTGTGCCTGTTTTCATGCGATTTATCAAAAGACTTCCAGAGCCGAACCGCAGTCACACCGCAAAACAAAACCCACCTTTCATGACAGAAGCGCTCACAAAACCAGTTCCACATCGTTAAGACCAAGCTGCTTTGTTCTCCAACAATGGACGCAGACCAACCGTTCATTCAGACTCCGACAGAAAATATGTCATAAAAGTAACCAAGTCATTTAAATTATGAGCGCGTTGTTTATAGCACAATCTGAAAATAAAGTTAACGGCGTTATTGTGTGAATGTTTATGAAGCATCCACTCTATTGTGATCCGTTTTTCTTACGTACGTACGTTGTCCCGCAGTTTCAAGATATTTCAACAAATCATAAATAACAAATCATAAATCAAAACGTTCGGCTCTTTCAGGAAAATCCTACTATGACTTCTGGTATTGGTGCAACTTTATTATTATATTAAAAATGTTTAGCCTTTTCTGCCATTTTTTTTCTATTAGAAACTTAATTGAGCTCATTTTACATCCTTTAAATCTTCAGATGTGTTTACAACCTGTTACTGCTCCTTTCACATTTTGTTCTGGTTCAGCTACTTTCAGCTCTCTTGCGCACATTAAAACTTTTATCAGCTACTTTCAGCTAATTTCAGCTGTTCTTTCAGCTGTTTTGTGCTCCATCCAAATTATTTCTGCTAACTAAAACATTTTTGTGCTTCTTACTTCTTTCTGCTAATTTCAGCTTGTTATGATCCTTTCAGCTTGCAAGTTTCAGCTTTTTCTACCATTTCAGCTACTATTTAGCTGTTTTTATGTTAATTTAAGCTTTTCATCTAATTCCACATTTTTAGCACTCATTTCAACTTTTTTCAGCCTAATTCAGCAAAATTGTGCTCTCTCCACTTCCTTCTGGTAATTTAAGCTTATTTCTGTTGCTTTAGCTACTTTTCAGCAGTTTTTTTTTTTTTTTTTTTTGCTAATTCCAGCTTTTTTCAGATAATTTCCACTTTTTTGTGTTTATTTCTATTTTTTTCAGCCTAATTGGGCAAACATGCTCTTTCTGCTTTCTGGTGCTAATTTAAGCTTGTTCTACCTTTTCAGCTCACTTTTTAGCATTTTTAGCTAATTTCAGCTGTTTTCAGACTAAATCAAGTTTTTCATGATAAGTTCTGCTACTTTCAGCCTAATTAACTTCTTTCTGCTAATTTCAGCTTCTTCTGCTATTTCATCTGTTTTGTGCTAATTTTAGCTTTTTCAGTTAATTCCACTTTTTTAAATTTTATTATTATTATTTTTACCTCATTTCAGCTCCTTCCACTTCCTTCTGGTAGTTAAAGCTTCTTCCTGACTTTTCAGCAACTTTTCAACTATTTTCAGCTTTTTAGGTAATTTCTCAATGTTTGTGCTAATTTCTGCTTATCTAAACCTAATTCAACAAATGTGTATTCTTTCTGCTTTGTTCTGATGACTTAGGCTTGTTTCAGCTACATTTCAGCACGTTTTTAGCTAATTTCAGCTGTTTTTCTTCAAGTTCTTCAGCAATAAGCATTCACACTGCTTTTTTGCAGGAAATGCAGTTTCTTAAGATTTATGACCTTTTTTCATCTTGTGGCAACAGTTATTTAATTTTTCATCGCTCGCTGTTGAAAAGCAAAAGGCAGGTGATAACGTTTCTGCCTTTTCTGTGTGCGCAATTGTTTGTCTGTTAGCAAAATATCTCACGAACCGCTTGACAGATTTTTATAAAACTAAAAAAAAAAAAATAACCGTTGAATGAATGTCTTTAAATGATTGTCTTTCGGAGTTCAACTCATTCAAGATGGACGCCACAGCTAAATGAACTTCGCAAACACAAAAGTGGCTCTGGCTGAGTCTGAGCTACAGATATTAAGCTTCAATTTATTGTGGTAGTAGCAGAGAGTCAGTCACAAAACATACTTCAAGGTTTAACCAATCTTGTGTTTTGTTTGCTTAAAACCTTGCAATAACAGTTGGCGTCAACCCTGTTTGTCTGTTAGCAAAATATCTCCTGAACCAGTGGGCGGATTTTAATGAAACATTCAGAAAGTCATTACCATAAACACGTCTACAACTGATTACTGTTTGAAGTCAACTTAAATCAAGATGGGCACCAGAGCGGATCGACCTTAACCAACTTAAAAACTGTTATAATCCAGTCAGTTTTACAGATATTGAGCTAAATTTTGGTGTGGTAGTAGCTGAGAGTCATTCGCAACTTGTTTCCTCAACAGTAACAAATCAGGTGACACCTCATGGTTTTGTGCGACAATGCGCACTACGCTGTTTTGAAGGTTTTCAAACCACCCAAGCACATGACAAAAACAGACAAACCAATTAAAGGACAACTAAACATCTCGAGCAGATGGAGAAGCGTGTGCACCACGGTTCTGTGTTGGCATTCTCTCACTGAGGGGCCAAAACGTCTTCAGCAGGAGCTCTAACATTCCACAGCCGTGACAACAGGCGTCCCCTGCAGACACACACTAACATCTAACTTGTCCAGTGGACGAGCGCCGGGTACTTCCTTATCAAAAGCTTTTTATCTGATATTTGGCATTTAATCAGAGGCTAAACTAATCTGAACACATGCATATTTTTCCCTCTCAACCTTTATTTTTAGGGTGAATAATAATTAATACAGGCTTGTTTTGTCATGCATTAGTCAAAAGAAAAGTTGGAAAAGATGTTGATTTATACAAATAAGCAATAATAAAGTAAAAGTTGCAGCTGTGTTTCCTACAAAAAGCTTCATTAAAAATCAACTTGTTGTTTCTGTTTTCAGCCAGCAGGTGGCAGCAAAAACCCAAAGATATTTTATTTTTTACCACAATCCCACTAAATTTTTCAGAGCGTACGTTTTCAGCCTCTTCATCAAACATGCATGAGCGTCCCACTGACATTATTTTGTCCACACATCACGCTCACACACTCCAAACTTTGAGGCATTTCATTTAATTTCATATAAAGTGACATCATGCAGAACATAATACAGTATATATAACTGAGTACAGTTTTGGGTCAGTCCAATTAAAGATGGCCACCACAGCCAGCTAACTTTAAGAAACACAAAACCTACTAAAACACTGCCAATTTTACAGATATTCAGCTAAAATGTAAGTGTAGTAATAACTCCCAGTACATCCTCTGAGATCTATATGTGCGGCATCTTTGCTGTTAACAAAATATCTTACAAATCACTGGGTGGGTTTTAATGACTCTTTCAGAAAGTAATCAATGGATGTGCATCTATAACTCAATGACATCTGGAATAAACCCAATTTAAGATGGCCGTCACAGCACAGCATAACTCAGTCAGATTTACTGATGCTGAGCTGAAACTTGGTGTGGTAGTAGCTGAGAGTCATTCATAACACACAGTCCGAGCACTAACATAATATGACGTGAAATATTACTATTACTTCATCATTTCTCATTATAAGATGATTTCAGTTTGAAGTGCGTTTCTTGAGCAATGTTTTTATTTTTAGTGTCTTCAGTTTTAGCGAGGGCTCTGTGTGTTCGGTCAGTCAGCCAGGCGCAGAACCTGCACACACACATTTTTACCACGTATTTATTTACACGTTTAGGCTTGTGCAGATAATTGTTTTAGACTTGCAAAGAAAAGGTGACTTACCCCTTAAGATAAAAAAAAACAAAGTTTTAGCTAATTTAGTTTTGTATTTTACAAATGAAATTCTAAAAACATCAAAATGCTATACAAATGGACCATTCTAAGTATTATGTTAAATTACCACAGAGTAATTGAGTCAAAGTAGAATCGAATTAACAGAGCAGTACTGGAAGCGTAATGAGTGAGTTACCCCTCCAGCAGCGCTCCTCCGACTCTACGTGTAGTGTCACGCAGCTCGCCGGGGTTTTAAAACAAAGCTGTGTATAGTTTACAGGAAATCACTTAGAGCAGAACTTGTGAGGCTGTAAACAGAGGAGGCATGAAAGATTGATGCGTGTTCAAAGCTCAGCCTCACAGCCTCTCCTCAGAAACATCAGTATGATACTGACAGGAAGTAATCCCTTCAAAAAACTTGAATCAATAAATACACATCTTTGACAGCTTGGTTATCTAATTACAACTAAACAAGTTGTGTTTTCCGTCAAAATGCAGTGTGCTCAATATAACTGATTGATTCATAGAATTTGATGAAGATGCTGAAGCTGAGTTGTAAAGCTAAAAGCAGCAAAACACTAAAACAAGCTAAATAAAAGAAGTAAAATACTAGCTAAAAGTAGAAGAAAACGGAAAGCTATAAAGCTACCTTTGCTAAAAGTGAAAGTAGCACTTTGCTAAAAAAAAAGTAGCAAAATGTTATGAAACATATGAAAAGGCTAGCAAAGCTACCGGCAAAAAGTCTAACTTCAAGCTAAAAGTAGCAAAAGGCTATCTAAAAGCTAAAGTAGCAAAAACCTATTTATTTCTAAAAGTGTTGTTGAAATCTAGAATTGATGAGAAGCCAAACAATGGAGCAAGCAAGTAGCTAAAAGCTAGTTAAAAGTATCAAACGTCTAGCTGAAACCTTACAGTAACTAATTAAAAGCTACAAGTAATAAAAAGGCTAACTAAAAAAATAAAAACAAAATGTTAGCTGCAAGATAAAAAAAATATCAGCACTAGCTAACATCTTGAAACGGATAAGAAAAAAGATAGCTGCAAAAGGCTAGCTGAACTCTAAATGTCACAAAAGGGTACAAATGCTAAAAATAGCAAAAGGCTGGCTAAAAACCAAAGTAGCAAAAAGCTAGCTCTAAGCTAAAAGTAGCAGAGCTTGGTACAAACTCCAAGTAAATAGTGATATATTATAACTATTTACTATTATAACTATTAAACTATACATTGTTAAATATTTTAAAAGCATAAAACGTACAAAAAACAAAACCAAATGCTGCAGCATTAGCTAAAAGCTAGTTAAAAGAAGCCGAATGTCAGCTAAAGTAGAAAAATAATTGGAACAAAATCAAGCTTGTTTAAGCTAAATAGAAAGTAGCAAAACATTAGCTAGACATATCAAAAGGCTATAGCAAAAAGCTACAGGTAAAACGGCTAACTTCAAGCTAAAAGTAGAAACATAAAGTAGCAAAAAGCTACAGGTAAAACGACTAACTTCAAGCTAAAAGTAGAAACATAAAGTAGCAGAAAGCTACAGGTAAAACGGCTAACTTCAAGCTAAAAGTAGAAACATA
>NW_023621055.1:0-5109 GCF_014905685.2 Nematolebias whitei
TCAGTGGTTGTTGTTGTTGTTTGCGATCCGGCCTCTGGTTCATGACAGTAGAATCTGGCCATTATGGATCCAACACCAACCCGAGAGTGGTGCTCTAAGGTAGAAGGGGCTGTTAGTAAACTTGAGAAAGGGCTTCAGGAAATGGTTGTTTCTCTTCAAGCTTTGTCCCAACAGTCAAACCAAGTCATCAACCAAACCCTGTTGACTCCTGCACCAAGAGAACCACGGTTAGCCCCCCCTGAACATTTCAGAGGTGAGCCTGAGCAATGTCGACCATTTTTGACTCAGTGTGACATTCAATTTCAATTGCAACCTTCATGTTTTCCCACTGAGCATGCTAAAGTAGCTTATGCTGTCTCACTTCTCGCTGGAAGAGCCAAGACGTGGGGCACTTCTGAATGGTTAAAAGGTGGCGTGGTATGTCGTAATTTTTCTGAATTTTCCAAAGAGTTGTGTCGGGTTTTTGACCCCATCCTCCCTGAGAGAGAGGCAGCCCGAAGAATTTTTGATATTAAACAAGGCAAGGATTCTGTAACCAAATACATCATTCACTTTCACTCTGTTTCAGCAGACAGTCATTGGGATGAACACGCACTCACTGACGCCTTCTTCAGGGGGCTTAATGAAGATGTTAAGGATGTGCTGGCAACAATGGACTATCCCTCATCCCTACGCCAGCTGGAGGAGGTGGCCACCCGTGTTGACCTTCGCCTGCGTGAGCGTGAGCGTGACCATGAACAGAGTCGAGGCAAGGCCACAGCCATGTCCAGAACCAGACATCACCTTGTGGATCATGAACCTAAAACGGAACAAACCAAGAGCCCTCAGGATCCTCTGTATGCTACGGAACCCATGCAACTAGGAAGAAGTCGTCTGACCACCCAGGAACGAGAATGTCGGAGGAGGTACCATCTCTGTTTTTATTGTGGTCAAGGCGGTCATGATTGTCATCATTGTCCAGTAAAAGACCAGGCTCAGCAGGAGAAGAGAGGCTCCTGTTGAGTCTTAGTCATAAGATCAAGTCCTCTCCACCTATCATGTCCAAGTCCAAGGTCAAGTTCATAATAAAGGGTGGTCAACCCGTCATCGTCTCAGCTTTTATTGATTCAGGGGCCGACATGGAATTCATTGATAAAACCTTTGCCAAATCCATAGATCTGACCATTGTTCCATCACCTAACAACCATAAGGTCCTCGCTTTAGATGGTCATCCTTTAAGTCAATCTAGTCTTGAAACTGTTCCAGTCACCATGGTGTCGGCCAACAACCATTCGGAACTGATCAGATTCATTGTTATTGATTCACCCCAACTCCCAGTGGTTTTAGGTTCCACTTGGTTACGCAAACACAACCCCCAAATCGATTGGAGGAACCAAGAGATTGTAGGATGGGCTAATGAGTGTTATTCTACATGTATTCAGAGCCAACCCAGTTCACCAGCCCTTGTCACAGCCAATGAGGAGACCTATCCTAATCTAAGTCAGGTACCTAAAGAGTACCATGATTTGAAAGAGGTCTTTAATAAATCAAAAGCTACGTCCCTTCCGCCACATCGTCCATACGATTGTGGTATTGACCTGATCCCAGGTTCTACCCCCCCTCGGGGTAGATTATATTCTTTGTCTGGTCCCGAGCAAGAGTCCATGAGGAAATATATAACAGAGTCCCTCCAAGCTGGTATCATTAGACCTTCAGCATCCCCCGCTGGTGCAGGTTTTTTCTTTGTAGGGAAGAAAGATGGGTCACTTCGTCCATGCATTGACTATAGAGAACTTAACAAAATAACCATAAAGAACAAGTATCCTCTGCCCCTCATGAACTCTGCTTTTGATATAATCCAAAATGCTAAGATATTCACCAAACTGGATCTTCGCAACGCTTACCATTTGGTCAGGATACGGCGGGGAGATGAATGGAAGACGGCTTTTAATACCGCAGATGGCCATTATGAATATCTTGTTATGCCATTCGGCCTCACCAACGCTCCTGCCGTTTTCCAAGCCCTGGTTAATGATGTCCTTCGTGACATGATTAACATTTACGCTTTTGTTTACCTTGATGACATACTTATCTTTTCACAAGATAGCATTTCTCACCGTCGCCATGTCAGAGCTGTCTTAACCCGCCTTTTATAGAACAACTTGTTTGTCAAGGCAGAGAAGTGTGCTTTCCACCAAGTGTCCACCTCATTCCTTGGGTTCAACATTTCTCCAGGTCAAGTATCCATGGAACCCGGGAAGGTATCAGCGGTGGTGGATTGGCCCAAGCCCAAGGATCGTAAACAGCTGCAAAGGTTTCTCGGTTTTGCAAATTTTTATAGGAGGTTCATTAAGAACTACAGTTCAGTTGCAGCTCCTCTTCATTTTCTCACCTCATCTAAGACCAAGTTCATCTGGGACTCCATTGCCAACCAATCATTCCAGAAGCTTAAAACATTGTTTTCCTCTGCTCCAATCTTGCACTCTCCAGACCCCGAGAAACAATTCATTGTGGAGGTCGATGCATCCAGCACCGGGGTGGGCGCCATCCTCAGTCAGCGCAGCACAGATGGTAAGATCCACCCCTGTGCTTACTTCTCCAGGGCACTCTCCCCCGCTGAGAGAAACTACGACGTGGGAGACCGTGAGCTTTTGGCAGTCAAGATGGCCCTGGAGGAATGGAGGCACTGGCTGGAAGGTGCGAAGAAGTCCTTTTTGGTATGGACCGACCATAAAAACCTGGAGTACCTTCGCACAGCAAAGAGACTCAATCCCCGTCAGGCCAGGTGGGCTATGTTTTTCTCTCGGTTCAGTTTCACCCTCTCTTACAGACCCGGGCCCAAGAATGCCAAGCCGGATGCCCTGTCCCGGGTCTTTGAGGTCAAGGAAGGGCCCTCAGAAGAGGTCGAGTTCATCCTGCCTGAGACCGTACGTCTTTCTTTGACTCAATTAGAACTCGATCTCCAACAAGTCCAACTCTCCGAGCCACGTCCACCCACCTGTCCTAGGGGGCGCCTGTTTGTCCCCAATCAAAAGGTAAAAGAGGTTCTTGAATTATGCCATTCATCAAAGTTGTTCTGTCACCCAGGAATCACCAAGACCCTCCAACTCATTCGCGCCCGATTCTGATGGGCTACGCTTACGGAGGACACCAAGCACTTTGTCAAGTCATGTCCCGAATGCAATCGTGCCAAGTCTTCCAATCGCCCACCTGCCGGGCTGCTACGACCCCTGCCAATTCCTTCACGCCCATGGTCACATATTGCTATGGACTTTGTGACTGGATTACCCCCTTCTGAAGGTAATTCAGTGTTATTGACCATTGTGGACCGTTTTTCTAAAATGGTCCACCTGGTTCCTCTCCCCAAGTTACCTTCTTCCAAGGAGCTCAGCGTTATCATGGCCAAGGAGGTTTTCAGGCTCCATGGGCTCCCCCAGAACATTGTGTCTGACCGAGGTCCCCAATTCATTTCCAAGTTCTGGAGGGAGTTTTGCAACCTGCTAGGGATCTCGGTCAGCCTCTCGTCAGGTTTTCATCCCCAAACGGATGGACAATCTGAGCGTACCAACCAGGAGGTGGAGACCAAGCTTCGGCTCCTCTGCGAGGGGGACCCGAGGAAATGGACGTCCAACCTCCCTTGGATTGAACAAGCAATCAACTCTCTTCCATCCTCTACATCAGGTATTTCACCCTTTCATGTTGTCTTTGGATTCCAACCCCCTGTTTTTTCAGTCCAGGGGAGAGAAGCTCGGGTTCCCTCTGCACGACTCGCAATTTTACGTTGCCAGCGAGTCTGGAGAAAAGCCAGGAGAGCCCTAATTTTGGCCACCAAAAGGTACGTTCGGGGGGCTAACCGCAGGAGAACGCCTCAACCATTGTACAAGGTGGGCCAGAAAGTGTGGCTCTCCACCAAGGACCTTCCTCTTCGTGTGGAATCTAAGAAACTAGCACCACATTTCATTGGTCCTTTTCTGATTACCAAAATAATCAATCCTGTCTCTGTTCGCTTACAGTTACCCAGGTCCATGCGCATTCATCCAACGTTTCATGTCTCAAGACTCAAGCCATTTGTCCTGCCACGTTTTCGACCCACCACCGACCTCCCACCTGTAGTGAACCTAACCTGAAGTAATAAGCCTAAGGTCGAAACACTTGACCTTAAGAACCTTGTGGGACAGAAACTGTTATTTCTTTGATCTACATCCAGAAATACAGTTTGAGCCATCTGGAGACTTTCTTTCTTGAAGTAATCAAGTAGAAAAGACAATTCTCTATGATCATTACTATTTTACAAATGTTTGATAATCAAATTGTGTTAGTTCACTCAATGTTTACAGGTTGAAGAGAACTACTCATTTTATTTACATAAACAGTAAGTAATGATTTTTATTCCTCATTCAAAGAAGAAATCAGGTTAATATGCATTTCTTGATTTTTCTGTCTTCAATGAGCAAATTTGTAAGTATGTTAAAGTTCAGGCTTCGGTCAACTAAAATGTTTACTGAGAAGAAATGTCATGTTTAATCTTTACAGCAGATAATCAGAGTAGAGGCTCCACGAAGTCTCGTTTTCTCCAATAATCTTTCTGTCTGTTTTTAAACAATCTCATTCTCTGCCCTTGACTTTGATAACACCTTACATCACAAACCACACCTCTTTTCTGGTCCATCGACCAATCAAAAAGCTCTCAAATGACCCGGAAGTTGACCCATTTAAATGTGGCAACTTCCCAGTTCAGTCAGCTGCTGCGCTCAGATTGAGTTCAACATGGGAGTTTTCAGAGCTTGAAAGTTTTTCCTGGAGAAGAGTTCCAGACTTTAACTCTCTGAAGAGAGTTAAAGAGTTCAGAGTTCTTGGATGCTAACGCAGGCGTCCAGAATGCCTCTTGAATCCAGGAAGCAGTGACGATTTTGGGAATTATAACTTCTGTTTGGATAACCTCGCACGACTCTCGAAGTATTTTAGCTGTTCTCAACGGAGACGCTGAAAGAGTCAAAGGAAGGATTCTATACCGACGCTGACCTATCGTCAACCAGGTAAAAGTTCTGCTTCGACCAAGTGTACCGTGAACAAGCTGAGAACTGAAGGAGCGTGCACGTTTCTGGTCAAACAGATTAATTCCCTCACACA
>NW_023621055.1:5209-5910 GCF_014905685.2 Nematolebias whitei
TCCCACAGATAAACTCCCTCACACATCTCTCTGTAAGATAAATCTCCATTTTCCATCTTAAACTCTCCTTTCTCCTAAAATCATTACAGATATTTTAGAAATATCTGAAGCAAAGTTCTCAATCACCGCCGTGTGATTGATGTCTGCTGTTCTGCTGAGAAGTGAGGACAATCGCCGTATTGTCCACTTTCTGTGAACTTGCCATTGTTATTGTTTTCATATTTTGCCAAATTAATGTAAATGTTTGATGTTAAACTTTGATTCTGCAAATAAATGACCACATTCATTTGATGGGTCAAAGGTAAATAACGTCTCTCGTTACATTTCTGTTAAACTCAATGCACGCATTTACACAGTCAGAAAAATGAAGAACCCGTCTTAAAATGTATGAATATATCCAGCATATGTCATACTACACACCACCCGCCCGACTCATTCAGGGGAGCCCAGCCTACACGGTCCGACACCTTCTTCGATCCAGAAGGTGGGGGAGAGGACTCCAGTATCTGGTAGACTGGCAGGGGTACGGCCTGGAGGAACGTTCCTGGGTGCCCTCCCGCAATATTCTGGACAAAACCCTCATTAGAGACTTTCATCGACTGAACCCTCTCCAGCCTGGTGGTCCTTCAGGAGCCGGACCTTGAGGGGGGGTTCTGTCATAGCTCTGCTCTCTGTCAGCTCCTCTGTCATGCTGCACACTC
>NW_023621056.1:0-4455 GCF_014905685.2 Nematolebias whitei
TGCACGTTTTATTCAGTCCAGAAAAATGAGGAACCCGCGTTAAATGATGAATATATCCCAGCATCTGTTCATCTACAACTGGTGGCCCGTCACGTGCTCATAAATGGACTGTAACTCGTGTGCTAATTGATTTTCATGTTGGCATGTGTTGTAAAATAACAGTTGAATCCGTGCGTCTTTACGCAGCGCAATTGGAGCTGCGCGCTGTGTTACGCTGGCAATGTTTCAAAGCTGAAATTGTGTCATTGAGTCTTTATAAAGCTGAATTGTACGTCTGTATGTGTAACATAAGCTGGCTTTGAGCTGTGGAAACGCTTTATTCTGTTTAAACTGTGTTCTGAGACGCTGTTCTGGTCCGGTTCGGTTCTGGTTCCGAATCGGTTCTGGAAAAGTTCGAACGAGTTGTTAAATAGCTAGAAAGACGTTTTGAGACCGGAGTGGCAGACTCCGGGCAGCTCAGAGTTGATTCGTTACATTTTTAGCAGAGAAAGTGCATTTTGATGGTTTAAAAGACGATAAGTGATGAAATAGCTTCAGGCTGAATCTAACATGCTGGTTATTGCTAACGCTTCGTGGTTGGTTGTTTGCTGCTTTGGAAAGCTCTGATTTGCTGAGAAAGGTTGACTGACGTCACCTCCCCTCACCCCTACGCTGCGTCATTGGTTGAGAAAGACCGTGTGTAACGTTCTGATTGGATGAGGAAAGTGTCAATCACGTCACCCGGAGATGAAGACTCGTTTTCATAGGGAATAAAATCTGCTTTTTAACGCTGGAAAGCGCATTAAAGCTGTGTTCTGAAACGCTGTTTACATTCTTCGAAGCATATTCGCTGAAAGTTCGCCACTTTTGAGTTTAAAGACCGTCATAAAATGATGCTTTTGAACTACGCTAGCGATGCTAAATTTTAAGCTAACGACCGGATGGATGACGTGTCACGTCACTTCCCCCAAGACGGAAATGAGCTTTACCGTGCTTAAATTCACTAAATACGGCTGCAATTTTGTTCCACAAAACTCATGTTTCATGATATAAGGTCTGATTGAAAAAATTTTGCCACGTTTGTGTAAAAAATCCGTTCAGAAGTGTTGGTTTTCACCGAAGCGAGCCGATGCTAATTTTAGCTAATAAGCTAACGACCGGACGCCACAGGAAGTTATAGCACCCCTAGTGGACGTCACAAACAGTGTCTGGGTTAAAATTGTTGAGGATCTGCTGACATCTTGTGGAGAATACGTGGGATCACAGGTTTTCACTTCGTTTTTAGGTAAAGAGTGACATTAAACGTTTTATTTTTCTGAAAGGCATTTTTTGAGTTAAAAAACTTCCTCAAAGCTGAATATACACTGTTATCTTGCGTTTTAAAAGTTATGAAGGTATTTATGCAAAGGGCTTTTACCAAACAAATTTTTATTCACTGATAAATCCTTGAGAAATAGGTACATAATAAAAATTTAGAAACTTTTAAATAAGATACAGTTACAAATATTCACAGAGTTGAATAGTTTACTCATTTTGCTAGAAGATAACGCATGTTTAATTGATAAATCACTAAATAAGAGTAAAGCTTATCAGGAAAAAGAGATTTTCTGATTTTCTGTTACCACCTAAACGTTACATCTACTATTTAATTTCTAAATAGCAGATAATGGCGGACGAAGAGGTAAACACTGACCCCTTACAATCCGAGGATGTGGTCCAGACAGCCTTACACATTTTAACAAATTCAATTATTGGCAAACAATTGGAGGAATTGCGAGACCTTGATGACGATCAAAGACGTGAGGAGCTGCAGAGTTTATCAAGAGCAGCTACGGTGAAGGAAGACACAAAATCAAGCCGCGTACGGTTAGCAAAAATCTCTCTGCTTCTGAAGGCGGAATTAGACCGTTTGGTAGTGGAAAAGGGCGTGCTATTCAACGGATATAGGTCTGAAAAAGAGAGGTGTGACGAATTGATGATTGAATCTGAGTCGCTGCAGCAACACCTTGAGGCTGCTGAAGACCTCTCAAAGAAAGAGCTGTCAGAACAGGTTCAATCATATGAGGAGAAGTGTGCCGAGCTGATAAGTGAATCTGAGTTGCTGAAACAAAAGATTCAAACTGATAAGGACCTCTCGAAGAGAGAGCTGTCAGAACAGGCTCGATCATATGGGGAGAAGATTGCGGATAAGGAACGAGCGTACCAAGACGCGTGTGCAGATAACAATGAGTTACAAGCACGGTTGCAAACCGCTTTAAGGGAGCTGGCCGATTGCAAGGCGGAAAAGGGGTTAATAACCCGGAGTTGGCTGACTTTACAAGATGAAAATCGGTCAACAAATAAGCGCCTGACAGCTTGTGAGGAGAATTTAGCTACAGCTACAAACCTGTTTTCTGACATGGAGCTAGCTGGCTCGAGACTCAGAGACGAGCAGGGTCAGCTACAACCACCCCAGACAGGTGCTGTTGCACCTCCTCCCCTTAGCCCCGTTTCAACACCCCCAACCCGGGGGATAAGGACGGGTCTGCACCCACTTGCACCTCTTCCTCCTGACGCCAGGCGGTCACTTCCACCCCCATCTCAGGTGGGGTTCGACCTGCACCGGTATGCACCTCCTCCTCCTGACGCCGGGCGGTCACCTCCACCCCCATCTCGGAGGGTGGGGACAGACCTGCACCAATATGCACCTCCTCCTACCAACCCTTATCAGCCACCCCCACCCCCACCATGGGCAGTAGGGGCAGGCCTTGATCAGTCTGCACCACCAGTCACACAAGTTAGACCGGTGATACAGTCTCCTTCAATGGATGACTTGCAGAAAATCTCAAAATATGTACAACGATTTGTTCCCGGGCCTATGGGGTCAGCAGGAACAAAAGCGTATCTCAAAGATCTGGAGTTCAGATTGAGGTCTTATCCTAATGCTACGGTAGACGATAAGATAAGTCTGATGCGGCTCACTTCAGACAGAGAGGTGTTCACCTTCATCGAGCGTCTACCTGATGCAACGAGGAGGGATTACAACCTTCTGTGTGGAGCTTTGATCAGAGAGTACGACCCATGCACGGGGCCTGCTGGTTTTCCAGCTGCTGACAAGGTCACGCAGGGTAAAACTGAACATCCAAAAGTTTATTACAAAAGAATCTTCCAAGCCTATTTTGGTAACAGAAATGAGACCGGAATGGAAGAAGATGATGGTTTTAAGTTTGTTTTCAGCAAAAATCTCCACTCTGATTTTAAAAAATCAGTACAAATGATGGCAAATTTCAGAGAAAAATCCATCAGTGAGATTAAACAGTGTGCTGTGAATGTGTTTGAAGCATGTTCTCATGCTAAGACGCCCATAGAAGTGTTTCCTAGTGTAAAGGTTAAACCCCTCCCTCTTGAACTAGAAGGACGACGTGCTTCGCCGCCTCCTCCTAAGAAGAAAGAGAGAAAACAGTCGGTTCAAGCTAACAAACCGCGTCCTGAAGGTGCACGCTGGGACAAAAAGGCTCCTCTTTCGGAGGAAGCCAGTGATTATCGAAAAATGGGTGAACGCAGGACGCAACGATATGAGAAACCATATCGGCAGGGGCAGTACGTAAAGGAAACCCCGCAAGACGTACCTGACCGTCCCCCACCTCGGACGAAACGAACCGAGGCGAAAAAATCACAAAAGTTCCAAAAGCAAGGCCCTACACCTCTGAGCTCGGAGGAGACAGAGAAACTACGCAGGTTGTTAGAAACTTTGAAACACACTGACACGGGAACCCAACCAGGAGCACTTTGCAGTAATGTAATTCCTATTACATCTGAGGGCGCGAATGACAACATAACAGATGTCGGTGGAACACACCAAGACGTTGCTGTGGTTGCCTCAAACAACCCCTCATCGGAAGAAGGGGGGGTAAACACACACACGAACGATGACGTGTCATCACAGGCTGAACACTCAGAAACAGCTTCTGCTGTGCTGACGGTTCAGGCAAACCAAAATTACACAGATAAGGCTGAACGCTTGAAAAAGCGTCAGAAAAAACCCAAGAGGTTTCTGTGTAACTTTATCAGAAAGGGGGTCGCCAAAAAGGCGTACCTGTCAGTAACACTTGAAGGTGTCCTCACACACGAAGCACTCTTGGACGGTGGGGCAGACATAACAATCATGTCAGCTAAACTGTTCGAGGAGCTGAGGACGGCCGCTGCCAGTGTTAACAGGATAATACCTCTCTCTGAATGTGCTATAGAAATGCAGGGTCTCTCAGAAATGAAAACAACCCTGACAGCTATAGCAATGGTTCACATGCAGATTGGCAATATGACACTGTACCACCCGGTACACGTGACTCATGTTGACTCATTCCCATTTTTGGTTGGCCAGGATTTTATAAATCGCTTCGGCGCGATTATAGATTATGGTGATCAAACAATGTGGACAACAGTGAGCAACCCACTGCCAATCGATACGCCTCCGGAGTGTGACACAGACTGCCCAAC
>NW_023621056.1:4555-4821 GCF_014905685.2 Nematolebias whitei
AATCGCTTCGGCGCAATTATAGATTATGGTGATCAAACAATGTGGACCACAGTGAGCAACCCACTGCCAATCGATACGCCTCCGGAGTGTGACACAGACTGCCCAACAGCAGGTACCGCGGAAGGCGCACAGGACTCCTCAGCCGAGGACACGAGCCCGGTGAGTACTCCTCTGACACCATGTGAAACCAAGGAAACCCAAGAGGTCCAACCTCTGACTCAACTAGACAGCCTCCTCTGTGAGCTGGAGCAGTCAGAGTCCACCAA
>NW_023621056.1:4921-5909 GCF_014905685.2 Nematolebias whitei
TCCAAACTCTGACTCAACAAGACAGCCTCCTCTGTGAGCTGGAGCAGTCAGAGTCCACCAAACACTACCTACCACTGGTAGTTAAGGGTGTAGAGATCCAAGGGTCCCACACCAACGATGCTGTTCTGTCTCTGTGGACAGATAAATCAGCAATTAACCGAGCTTTCTACGAAACCTTGGTTCACAAACACGTTGGTCTAGAACTAATTAAAAAAGCTTTCCGCTTTCCATTAGTTCCCAATAGTTCACAGGTAATGACCGCAGAAGGAGTCATTAACCTAAAACTGAACTGGAATCAACGAGAACTGGTTCACCCGTTTCTCGTTATCCAAAACTTACCACATGCATCCTACATAGGCTCTGACATTTTGGTAAGGTTAGGTGTCCACGTGGACACCATCAACAAGGTGCTGTGGTCCCTGAAACCAGCCACAAAGGATACTCCTGTGCTAGACACAGCAAACCTTAAGGCTGGGCAGACCATTCCAGAGGCCTGCCAAGTTGCTAGCAACCAAACCACCACGGTACCACCACAGGTGATAAACCTAATGGTGCGAATCCACATAATAGCTGGACAAGCTATTAGCCATAAACAGGCATACTTTCAACCCTCTCCTGCATTTTTCAATTTGGGACTGTCCGTGGAAGCCACGAACCAGTTGAGTCTTGACTCCAGGACCACATCTATTGCTGTGTGTAACACTGGCATGGATGAGGTGCTGATCCCAAAAAAGACTATGCTAGGATGGTTGATTTCAACTGACTTTCATGATTTTGAACTAGGCATTCCATTTCTGGGAGGACTCCCAGACAATCTGGTACCGAGTCAAGAAGCTGGGCCAGTATGGTTCACAAAACCAACACAGGCCATAGCCCTTTTCTCAACCAATGACGTCGACCAAGGACCTCAAACCTATGGTGTTTTACCCATAGACAGGCCCGACGACTCAGAAAGGGATTCGTTAGAGCTCCCCAAGGAGCAAGAACC
>NW_023621057.1:0-5909 GCF_014905685.2 Nematolebias whitei
AACTGGTGTGTTTACATGGATGAAAACAACCAAAGCAAAATTATAATGTCATGTACTGTTCTACTTTTTACATAAACCTAAAAAAATGAATGCACTGTTTAATACAATATGGAGATGGCTATTAGTCAGCTTTCCAATCATTTAATATATAAAAACTATTTATTTTATGAGTATGTGTGTTCATTTAATAGCAACAATGCAAATTAACATAGCAACTATAAAAATGAAGACTATTATATATAGGGCAAGGTGTGCTCCCCACTTTTTTCACAATACAGCACTATTATGATTAAAAAACGTAAAATACCTACATGGCACAATTAGCTTCTATCTCACCTATTCTCTTCCTCCAATTCGCATCTTTGTCCGATCGCATCAAGCTGCAGTCAGCTCTGGGCGCAGGAGAGGTGCGCCCTAGAATTATCCTATTCTTTTGTATTGAAGACGAGCTAGTTCACATGCACGACTTTAACAAGAGTCTATGGGCAAATGATTTTGTGCCCCAAGGTGGAACTACGTCATCAATCGGAGGCAACGTTGAACAAAACAACTTTACTCATCAACTATAAAATGTTTATCTTACGCAACTAAAAAATATACACATATATTTCAAAATATTTTTTATTTTATTTATTATGTCTTATTCAAGGAAATGTGGTGAGTGGTGGTGCGGCACTCTTGAGCCCTCTATTGGCCAGTCGCCACTGGTAGTAGCTGAGAATCATCCCCAACTTGCATGATGTTGAACATAACATTATTTTACGGTTAATCAAAATTGCTCAAAGTTCATCTTAGTGTAAAACTTGGACATTAAATTCAGCAGGCAATATGCTTTTCATCAACAAATGTTTTCCTGAAATTCAAGACTCATTTAAAACTACTTATTTCTTGTCTTCCATAACTTGTACAAACAACAGATAATTACCCAATTTGAGATAAGAGTCATAGAGGTAAGAGTTGTCAAATGTTTGTTTGACTCTACATTACAAGAAGCAAATATGATTGCAGTGAAGTGAGATGAAATCCCTGCTATGTTTCTGAAAAAACCTGATTCCAAAAAGCTGTTAGTGAAATTAGATGTGAAAATGCTGAAGAATAGATATATAATTAGAATGCAGACAAAGTGTTAGGTATGATAATTATTTTAAGGATAAGTGTGTGGTGGCTTTTGTGTGGATGACAGTGGGGTTTCTCATTACAGCCCCAATTAAACAAACATTTTGAAAGAACCATGGTTCAGTTCCACAGTAATTTGTTTGTGAATAGATAAACAGACGTCGCACTGTGCCATTTACAAATGGCCTAATTAAAGGAAAGACCCCAACCCCCCAATCTTAACAAATAATCAAGTAAAAAAGGGAGGAAGTACCCAGTCTGGGAGACTTTTTTCATTCTTTAGTTATTTTTTTTCTTGTTCTGTTACTGGTTCCTAGCTATACGCAAATGTTTATTATAATCAATACCCACGCCATGTAATTCTGTATTGTCTTGTTATGTTGTTTATCTACTGGCATAAAGATTACTTTTGCCTGAAAATCTAAAAGACTCAAGTGTGTTGGTGCATGAGTTTCCATCTGCTGTATATGCTCCAAATATTTGGAAAATCCTTCTGTATTGAGGAGATTCAAGTCTAATATGAGAATAAAACCTAAATAAAAGCATCTTTATTCCCTTGCTGCAGTCAGCTGTGCATTTAACAGCTTGTTTACAAATGAAGCATCTGCTTATGAGCTTGATTCATGTTTATCCGTCAGAAAAACAAACAAAACAAAAAAAAGTGAAGCATCTTAGCAATTCTCAAAAGTAGATACTGATTCTGTTTTCATCACCAGAATATGCTGGTATATACTTATATATACCAGCATATTTGTTCTTATATATTCTAAAACTTTTATAGGTTGCATATAACTACGTATGTGAAGTTAGTCACCATTAGTTTTTTACTCTTGTATGCATAAAACACTTCTCTTTTCTTTCCATAACCCTTCCCTTTCTGCCTTGTTTTATTGTGCTGTGTTTAAAACACTGAGTCAGTAGGAAGCTGAAGGAACAACTTTCACGTTACTGTTCCTGTCTGACCTTTGACTATACTAGCAGCCACCTCTGACCTCTTCCATTGATTCTATAAATCAAACAATGTCAGAGGGAATTAAATTCAGAAATCAGCTCTAGCAATATGAAACATTTTTTATGTGGCTTTTGATGTATTTACTGTATGTTACACAAGTGGTAAGCACTTATCGTTTTATTTAAGAACCATTTAGACTTAAGAACAAAGGAACTGAACATTGAAATAATGGGCCTTGTAACCTCCATCGATCATGAATAAAATCACATCATCTGCATAAAGCTTTGCTTTGTTTTACCTGAACACCATTGTGTAGCTAACAGTTCATAATCCAGGTTAGATGACAAATGAAATCAATCTTATCAAACACAAAAAGTCCATAACTAGGGAAATTTACAGACGTTGAGCTCCAGTTTGGTGTGGTAACAGTTGAGACCATTCCTCAGCACCCCCGAGCGATTTCTGATCGCACAAGATCTGTGTTTAAAACTTTGTCACTGTTGCACTGTCTGTTTGTTATCCACATACTCCATGAAGCACTAAATGGATTTTTAATAACACTTAAAAAGAAAAATGACATATATAACTGAATAATGTCATGGTCAAACAATAGGGGGAGACAAAGGGATTCAGCTTGTTTGATATTTATCTTTTTTTTTTTTTTTTACAAAGGAAAGTTCAAGACAGATCATCAGACGGGTCTAAGCAGCAGAAAATGTCTGATCCAAATTGTGAATCAATGTCTTTTAAAGTAGCTTACCAGAAAAGAAGGAACATAGCCACCTATTTGGTTATAGATGAGAGGCATATCACTTAAGAGCAAAATGACCTGCCTCAATTTATGAAGAGATTTGCACTATGCATGACAATTATGTTACACCCAATGAGGACATCTCAGAGGACCTAATACTTATAAACAAGCGTTGTTTTTTTTTTTTTTTTCTACAACAACCATATTTTGAACTCAGCCCAATCATTGATGGTCAACACAATCAACTTACGTTTGGAAACACATTCCTGACAACATATTTATGCAATAATTATGTACTGAGCTAAATAATTGATGTGGTAGCAGCTGAGCATTGTCCCAAAATTTTGCATTACAACATTAACTTAACTGTGCTTAAACTCTGAAAGTATTCATTTGATGTACATCTACAACTGATTAACTTTTTGTGTTAACCTAGTTGTGGATGGCTATCTCAACTAATTAACCTTTGCCTACATAAATAATGCAATACAGTAGTCCCCCGGTAATTGTGGGGGTTACGTTCCAGAAACCGCAAAGTAGGAACACTATGTTTATTTTGGTATTTATAAATATTTTAATGTTTATAAACCCTTCCCACACTCTTGCAATGTTCTTAACAATGTTACAAAACACTCTAAATGCTCTAAAAGAGCACAGAGAAAGAGGGCAGACAGATTGATGCTATGGGTATTGAGCAATGGGTGGACTGGCCATTGACCTAAACCAAGCCGGGACATTTCCCAGTTCCGGCTCGGTTCGGGTTGGGTCGACTCGGTTCGGGTTAAGGTGCGGTTCGGGTCGCATTTGATTATTTTGAATAAACAATCCATGCTGCTGGCAGCATGGTAGTGCAACTGGTAGAGCTGCTGTCTCTCAGCGAGCATGTCCCTGGTTCAAATCCCGGTCTGGGGGGCTTTCTGAGTGGAGTTTGTATGTTCTCTCCATGCATGCATGGGTTTTCTCCGGGTACTCCGGTTTACTTCCACAGACCAAAAAACATGCATGTTAGGCTGATTGGTAACTCTGAATTATCCCTAAGTGTGCGTGAGAGAGTGAATGGTTGTTTGTCTCTATGTGTCCCTGTGATGGACTTGCGACCCATCCAGGGTGTACCCCGCCCCTCGCACAGTGATTGCTGGACATGGGCACCAGCGACCCCAGTGACCCAAATTGGAAAAAGCGGGTACAAGATAATGGCTGGATGGATGGAATACTTGCCGCTCACTCTGGTATTCACTTTACTGAAGCTCACAGCTTGCAGACAGACCACACCCTCACCACTCCTTTCTCTTTTTGAGATTGACAGCCTCAGAAAGAGAAAGGTGGGGGCCCTTTGGCAATCACCAAGCGGCCAGGCCACCGGGAAACAACGTGTACAATCTTACACTGTTACACTGAAATCCCGCAAAAGAGTGAGTCCACAAAAGTCGAACAGAGTAAAATGTACAGATTTTGAACTAAAAATTTGCCATGGTAGTAGCAGACTGTAATTTACATCAAAAGTGCCAAGTGTTAAAAGATTATGCAAGATTTTGCAATAATGCAAGACATTGTGCAAAACAATAATTTCACGGTTTAACTACAACAGATATGTTGATGTCATTTGCCAACATTAGGTTATCTTGTTTTAACACATTGGCATAACAGGCAGTGGGGAATAAGCATTCCTTCAAGGAATGTCTTTGTTCCTTTTTTATAAACACCCTATCTTTGTTGTTGTCAGTGACCCTACAAACTTGACCAAGCTCAAACTTGATCTATTTGTACCTAAATTTGCAGCACTCTGACATATGGGTAAAACAAACAAAAACAGATTTCCCTAAATATTATTTAATAAAATTTGGCTTCAATTCATTACTTTTGACTTGTTCTTGTTTTATTTGAAAATATGGGCCATATTGAGATTGTCCAGGGGCCACTTCTGGCCTTAGAGCAGTATTTTACTTGTATTAATATGAAAAGGGGTTGTGTGTTTAATCAACAGACTCAGGTTTGAGCTCACTAAAATGTGCTGACAGAGTTATTACATCTAAACCTGGTCAGCTAAAAGTGACCAATTACCTGGCACTCTAATCATTAACTACTATTAACATCCACTGTGTGCCCTCACAGGAGTCAGTGTGATGACCTAATCCAGTTTTAAACTGTGTTTTGAGCAAAGTAATTGCAGTCTAGAACTGTAGGCTGGTAATAAGGCAGCATAGCAGAAGTAGTGGCATTAGGAACAAGGAAAAAAAATAAAAAGGTGGGTCAGTGCTGCAATGAGTTGGCCAGTCTGGCCCTCAGGGAAATTAAGTCTGTGTTCTCCATTGCTCTGTATGCCACTGAGACATGGAGGACTGTGGCTTGGGTAGAGTGTGCAGAAGGTTAAATGAAGTAGTTGGGGTATACTGTTATAAACAGGATTACCTTACAGCACAGCCATTTGGCCCAAGACGTGCAACAGAACCATGGCTGGCACAGGTAAAAACAGGATAACTGCAGCGTTAATGAAGTATAAAGCCACACAGTTAGGTTTGTTCTAACAGTAAAATAAGGAGTGGGAATTGCCTACATAACACAGGTTTATGAAGGAAGGTGCATGGTATAAAGAGGAAATAAGTATTACATATTAAATGTATAAAATTAACTTAAAATGCATCCACGGATGCATTTACAATAAATAAACCTATCAAAAGCTTTCAAATGACATTATCTCAGTTTTTCCAGATTGTTTAAAATGATACTGTTCTTATTGTGTGTAAACTTTTAACTTTAACATAATTGTAATTTTATGTGAAACAACGTATCTCTTTTGTTTCCTCTCATTATTTGAGCATGTAGGAATAAATTTGAAAATCCTAAATGACATAAATCAGATTGATATATTTATTTATTTATTTATTCCCATTATATCTAAAAAAATGTTCCATGTTTTTAAACGGTGTGTGTAAACTTCTATTCTATATCACAGAAACATTGTTGTGATTGTGAGGATGTGAAAATATGTGTCTACCATGGGAAAAGGATTCTATTCTTATGGGAGTTGCCATAGAAGCAAGAAAAGCGAGACAAGGTTGGTGAGTGTGTGTGTGTGTGTGTGTGTGTGTG
>NW_023621058.1:0-5907 GCF_014905685.2 Nematolebias whitei
AGAGGTGTAGGGCCTTGTTTCTGGAACTTTTGTGATTTTTTCGCCTCGGTTCGTTTCGTCCGAGGTGGGGGACGGTCAGGTACGTCTTTCGGGGGTTCCTTCACGTACTGCCCCTGATGATATGGTTTCCCATATCGTTGCGTCCTACGCTCACCCCATTTACGATAATCACGTTCATCCTCTGAAAGAGGAGCATTTTTGTCCCAACGTGCACCTTCATTACGTGGTTTGTTATTTTGAACAGACTGTTTTCTCTCTTTCTTAGGAAGAGGCGGCGAAGCACGTCGTCCTTCTAGTTCAAGAGAGTGGGGTTTAACCTTTACACTTGGAAACACTTCAATGGGCGTCTTAGCATGAGAACTTGCTTCAAACACATTCACAGCACACTGCTTAATCTCACTGATGGATTTTTCTTTGAAATTTGCCATCATTTGTACTGGTTGTTTAAAATCAGTATGGAGATTTTTGCTGAAAACAAACTTAAAACCTTCTTCTTCCTCCATTCCGGTATCATTTCTGTTACCAAAATAAGCTTGGAAGATTCTTTTGTAATAAACTTTTGGATGTTCATTTTTACCCTGCGTGACCTTTTCTGCGGCTGGATATCCAGCTGGTCCTGCGCAGGAGTCGTACTCTTTGATCAGAGCATCACACAGAAGTTTGTAATCCCTTCTCGTTGCATCTGGTAGACGCTCGATGAAGGTAAACACCTCTCTGTCTGACGTAAGTCGTATCAGACTGATCTTATCTTCTACCGTAGCATTAGGATAAGATCTCAATCTGAAATCCAGATCTCTGAGGTACGCTTTTGTTCCAGATGAGCCCAACGGTCCAGGAACGAAGCGTTGTACATATTTTGAGATTTTCTGCAAATCATCCATTGATGGAAAATATATCAATGGTCTCACATGCGTGATTGGTGCAGATTGGTCAAGGCCTGTCCCTACCGCCCATAATGGGGGTGGGGGTGGCTGATAAGGAGGAAGAGGTACATATCGGTGCAGGTCTGTCCCTACCACCCGTGATGGTGGTGGGGGTGGGGGCATGGTGTCAGGAGGAAGAGGTACATATTGGTGCAGTTCTGTCCCTACCGCCCATAATGGGGGTGGGGGTAACGGCGTGGTGTCAGGAGGAAGAGGTGCAACAGCATCTGTCTAAAGAGTTTGTGGCTGACCCGGACCCTGATACTGTTCGTCTCTGAGTCTCAGACCAGCCCGCCCCATATCAGAAATCTGGTTTGTAGCTGTAGCTAATTTCTCCTCACAAGCTGTCAGGTGCTCCTGTGATGTCTGATATTTACTTTGTAAAATCAGCCATTGTCGGAGTATCCCCGCCTTGTCTGCCTTGCAAGCGTCCAGCTCCTTTAATGCGATCTGTAACTGTACTTGTAGCACATCGTTATCTGCACACGAGGCTCGGTACGCTTGTTCTCTATCCCTAATCCTCTCCTCATATGATTGAGCCTGTTTTAACAGCTCAGTCTTTGAGAGGTCCCTATCAGTCTGAATTTGTTGTTTCTGCAAATCAGATTCATACATCAATTCATCACACCTGTCCTTTTCAGATTGATATCCGCTGAACAGCGTGTCATTTTTTTCCACCTGATGGTCCAATTCCGCTTTCAGAAGCAGGGAAATTTTTGCTAACCGTTCACGGCTCGATTTTGAGTCTTCTGCCACTTTAGCTTCTTTTGCCAGCCTCTGCAGTTCCTCATTTCTTTGATCATCATCAAGGTTTTCTAATTGCTCTAATTGTGTACCAATAATTGAATTTGTTAAAATGTATAAAGCCGACTGGACGGCATCTCTGGATTGAAAGGGGTCAAAGTCTTTTTCTAACACACCTGTCATGTTTTCACTGTGTAGCAATTTATCTGTCTAAACAGTTGCAAGCTTCAGATATTTTACAGGTAAATATTTGTATTCAAGTCAATGAGTTTTCACACTATTTTAGCTTTTTGGGTTTACACAGAAGTACTGTTATAAGTCAACTTATTCAAATGTGGGTACCTTTCTCAGGTTTTACCCCAATTCATGAATATTTAAGTAAATGCTCTTCTGGCAGTGTTACTTTTATGTGCTTATTTTTCAACAGATATCAGTTACCAAGCTGTTTTTAGTGTATTTTACTCTAAAACACTGAATTTTTTATAAACCTGCAATTTTTCTAAAATTCTCACAGCAATCATCGGTTTAAAACGTTTTTTAAACCGTTCTGTTCCAGAAATTTGCTATTTTAACAGTTACTCATAGAAGCAAGTTGTGAAAAGAAAAAGAAAAGTTTATGATGTATCAGGATTAATCAGTCCTTCCTCAGAAAAACTGTTATTCCTGTTGTCCTCCTGTCAGTGACTTCTATTTAGAATTAAATAGGAAGATTTATTTTTAGGTGGCAACTTAAACAGAAAAGTTTTTTTTCCTGATAAGTTTACTCTTATTTAGTGATTTTGCAATTAAACGTGTATTATCTTTCAAGCAAAATGAGT
Source organism: Nematolebias whitei (assembly GCF_014905685.2). NCBI lineage: Eukaryota > Metazoa > Chordata > Actinopteri > Cyprinodontiformes > Rivulidae > Nematolebias > Nematolebias whitei. Next base: position 2,486 of record NW_023621058.1, read on the forward strand.
AAACTTTTCAACTCTGTGAATATTTGAACCGTATCTTTTAAAAAGTTTCTAATTTTATTTTGTACCTTTCTTAAGGAATTATCAGTGAATAAAATCTTTTTGGTAAATGCTTCTTTGCATAAATACCTTATAACTTTTAAAATGCAAGATAACAGTATTTATTCAGCTTTGAGGAAGTTTGTTAACTCAAAAAATGCCTTACAGAAAAATAAAACGTTTAATTTCACTCTTTAAACCTAAAATGAAGTGAAAAACCTGTGATCTTCCGTTTATCCAGAAGGTGTCAGTACAACCTTTGTTTGACTTTAACTCAGACACTGTTAGTGTTGTCCAGTAGGGGTCGCTATGACTTCCTGTGGCGTTCGGTTGACATCCTGTTGTTAGCCGCTTAGCTTAAAGTTAGCTTCGGCTAAACTCGGTTAAAACCAACATTTCTGAACGGATTTTTTACACAAACGTGGCAAAATTTCAACAAGCACGACTTCTTAGCATGAACATGAGTTTTTGGGACAATATTGCAGCTTTATTTAGTGATTTTAAGCGTAGTGAAGGCTCCGGTTGTTAGCTGTTAGCTTAAAATTAGCATCGCTAGCGTTGTTCAAAAAAACATAATTTAATGACAGATTTTAAACTCTAACGTGGCAAAATTTCAGCGAGTATGCTTCGAAGCACTTAACCAGCGTGTCAAAATCACTTTAAAGCGCTTTTTTAGCTTTAAAAAGCAGATTTTATTTCCCTATGAAAACGAATTTTCATATCCGGGTCACACGTCAATCAGCCAATGAGAGAGCGGCACAGGGTGACTGACATCCTGTTCCAGCCAATGAAAGCGTTCCACGGCAGCTATATTCAACAAATCAGGAAACGTACGCAGCACTTAGCATGATAGATTAGCGTCAACTTTTTCGTCTTGTAAACTGTCAAAATGCACTTTTTCTGTTAAAAATTGTAACGAATCAACTCTGAGCTTAGCTGAGACTTCATCCAGTCTTTAAAACGTTTATCCATCTATTCAAAATACTCGTTCAAACTTAACAGAACCGAACTGGACCACAGTCCTGGTCTTTCAGCAGAACCTCCGTACTTTTAAACAGAATCAACGTTTCCCACAGCTCATAAGCTTAGCTACACATAACAGACGTACAATTTCAGCTTTCATAAAGACTTATGACACTATTTCAGCTTCCTGTGAGCTTCCTGAGCTCCACAGACCAACACGCTTAAAAACATGCAGCGTTTCGCTTCAGGCGGTGCAGCATGAGCTGAGTTCAATCACAGCTGACAACTGTTATTTTTCATGCCAACACGTAAAAAAATCAATCTTTACACGAATTCACAGTCATTTATGAGCACGTTACGGGCCACCAACTGTAGTATGACAATATAGGGAAATATATTCATACTTTTTCGCGAGTTCCTCATCTTTCTGACTGTGTAATGTCGTGCATTGAATTTTAACAGAAATGCGAACGAGAGACGTTATTATCTTTGACCCATCAAATGAATGCGGTCATTTATTTTCAGAATCAAAGTTTAACATCAAACATTTACATTAATTTGGCAAAATATGAAAATAATAACAGACAAGTTTCACAAATAATGAGCTTCAATCACGCGGCGGTGATTGAGGACTTTGCTTCAGATATTTCTAAAATATCTGTACTGATTTTATGAGAAAGCAGAGTTTAAGATGGAGATGGAGATTTATCTTACAGAGAGATTTGTGAGGGAATTAATCTGTTTGACCAGAAAACGTGCACGCTCCATCAGATATCAGCTGGCCTCCGGTACACTTAGTCGAAAATAGAACCCTCTACCTGGTTGACGATGGAATCAGCGTCGGAGTAGGTTCCTTTCTGACTCTTTCAGCGTCTCCGTGAGAACTGCCAAACCCTCAGAGAGTCGTACGTGGTGTTCAAACAGAAATTATAATCCCAACATCGTCACTGCATTCTGTATTCCAACGGAAGCACTCTGGGCTTCAGACATCAGAGTTTTCCCCATCAGACATCAGAGTTTTCAGACTCTAGAACTTCTTCAGAACCTCCATCACTCTGAGACTCTTACTCTCTATCACTCCCAGACTCTCGGACTCTCCAGCATCTCAGTATGAACTGGGAAGTTGCCACATTTTAAATGGGTCGACTTCCGGGTCATTTGAGAGCTTTTGATTGGTCGATGGACCAGGAAAAGGTGTGGTTTGTGATGTAAGATGTTATCATAAGTCGAGGTCAGAGAATGAGATTGTTCAACAACTGACAGAGAGATTATTGCAGAAAAGCAGACTTCGTGGAGTCTCTACTCTGATTATCTTCTCAAATAGTTAAACATGACATTTTCTTCTCAGTAAACATTTTAGTTGACCAAGACTCGACCTTTCACATACTTACAAAAGCTTGCTCCTTGAAGACAGAAAATCAAGAAATGCATATTAACCTGATTTCTTCTTTGAATGAGGAATAAAAATCATTACTTACTGTTTATGTAAAATAAAAATGAGTAGTTCTCTTCAACCTGTAACATTGAGTGAACTAACACAATTTGATTATCAAACATTTGTAAAACAGTGATGATCATAGAGAATTGTCTTTTCTGCTTGATTAATTCAAGAAAGAAAGTCACCAGATGGATCAAACTGTACTTCTGGATGCAGATCAATGAAATAACAGTCTCAGTTCATCTGATCAAGATTTGAGGTCCAGATCAGGTTCACTACAGTCCCCCCTTTGGAAATCATCACCTGTCCATGGGGATGAATTCCAACCGTGAACTTAGACCTTCAAATGTCCTTGAGCTTGATGTAATCCAGCAAGGAAGACCAAAGTCAAAAGTAATCCAGCAAGGAAGACCAAAGTCAGAAGTAATCCAGCAAGGAAACAAAGTCAAGGTAATTCCACAATGTTCTTGATAATTCCATTGTGTTGATTATAATTCCATATCGTCTCGATAATTCCATTGTAGCAATGCTTTAACCCCTTGGAAACAGAGTCTGTAATCCATTGGAAAAGTCATATAATCCACAACGGTAAATCCACAACGATTGGAAGTGTTGATTAATCAGCATACAGAGGGGTACCCTTGGATTGAACTGAAGATGCGGCCACTGGATGAAGAGTGGAGACCAACGTCAGGATTGCAGGTCGCCTCCAGCGAAGGTTGTCTCCAGCGACGTCCAGCCTGTGCCGTTCTGGTTCAATGTGTCATGCAATTATGTGGTTTAAGGTGGGCTTATGAAGGGGATTTTACATAAGGCCTTAAACTATATGCACCTGGTGTGTAAGCTATTATGGTTGGGAACAGCTACAACTACCAGTTAAGGGGTGGAACATGCTGAAAAGGGTAACTACAGGGGTTTATGCCTATAGAAAAGGGTTCCAAACTATTTTTCCATTTCTAACTTGGTTTAAGTTAGCTTTACATGG
>NW_023621059.1:0-5907 GCF_014905685.2 Nematolebias whitei
GAAGTGGGTGTGGCCGAGAGTGCAGCCAGAGGCAGAGAGCTGAAATCATGACATGCTGTGCTCTTTTAGAGCCTTTGAAGTTTAGAAACATTGTTTAGAATATTGCAAGAGTGTGCGAAATGTGGACACATTTAAAGCCGTAATTTATATTTATTTGAAAATACATCATAAGAAGATGATCTCATCTCCTGATAATATTAAAAATCGCCTTTACAACTGAAAGTGCTTCAGTGCAGTGAAATATATATTTCTTCCTTTACAGCAATATACTTATACATTTTTCTTCTGCTATTTCAGCAGTACTAATAGACTATAATAAACTTGTACATATTTAAAATGCTATATTTATTATTATGTGCACAATAATACAACAAAAAATTGTTAAAAAATAATAAACACACTTATATATGTAATAGTTCTGTTTAAGTGCATATTTTACATATTTTCTAATTATTTAAACGAGAAAACCAATTTATGGAAAACAACCACGTGTTTGTGGTTAGAAAATCTCCTAAACCCTCAGGAATCTATTTGAAGTACACAAAGTGCTTGAAAACCTCCTCATACTTCATGTTCTTTTTGTTGTCTCTGACACCTCCCTCCCACAGACAAGCTGGTAGACTTTTTTCCCCCCTTCTTATTTTGGGTTTCCTCAAACGCGTCCATTTGCATTTTAAACATGTCAAGAAAATGGCTTCCGCCTCAGCTGCTGTCACCGTGTTTGGCAGACAAGCAAGGGATGTCTGTTAATGTGACACAGACAAAATATACACCTCGCTGCAGATACCGCTGTGCAGCATGTGTTACAAGGCTCTGCAGCGCAAACGGGTGTCACTCGAAGCCAAATTTAGTCACTTTCAAGCTTTAGATGCATCATATGTTAAATACCATGCAGCATGTTAATTATCAAGATATCCTGTACTAGCTTGACTGTTTTTGTTACAATGTATGGGATTTAAAATACAAATTAATAACATTACCGCATGGATTCATACTCATTTCTAAACTTTATTTTCAACTCCGATATTCAAATGTGAAAATTGTTTTCAGGGAACTACGAATAAGGGTTGATTAGCAACAACAGATTCAGTCAATGACCGTAAATGAGAGAAACAGTGGAGCTCAGGCATTTACAAAAAAAAAAAAAAAAAAGGAGAAGAAGAATGTGCCATGTTATGAATGATAATGGAAAATTCTCCCCTGTTTAGTTTAATAATATAGGCGACTAACTAGCTCATTCTGATTTGATTCCCCTCCCTCTCCCAGCCGAACTGCTGCTCCTCTCATATTTCTCTGCCGGCACCGGCAAATTGGCAGCGCTGCTGTGCAGTTTCACAAGAGTGCCGCCGAGTTTCTGTGCTTAATGAATTGCTGAATGTGTTTGCAATCCTCACGGCCAAAGATCCAGCGAGTCTCACTAAACCTCCTTGATTTGTCTTGTTACACCGAGGTTAAACATTTTGTTACTTGGGTTCTTTTCGCCACAGTTAACTCCATTATGCAAATCCTTGCCCTTCATTTGCTTACCCGTGCCTTTAAGGGGCACCTGAAAATGGAAATAAATTAGGATTTGTTTTAGGAGTCACCACTCGATTTCAAATTTTTGCAGCACGTTAGATTTTTGTATTTATTATTTGCTGATCGTAGGGAAGTTGGAGTCAGACATGAATTCTCCACTCTGGGTCACTTTCAGTACAAGTCATGCAGTGCTGAAAACATCACACCAGCTCTGGCATGGCTGACAGCTGGCATTTGTCAGGCATGTTCCTCAACTTACCCTTTGTGTCTCGACACTCAGGAAGCTCTCGGGCAGGACCAGCTACTGTGTTACAGGGAAATAAACGCTACATTGTTTTCCTTTCTTCCCTGCCAATCTCTTAGAAAAACCTGGCACCACTTTGTTCTTATTTTTTTAAAAACAGCAGGTGACAACAGCCATCATTTGTCATGCGAGTCAACGCTCTGCGGTTGTTCTTGACAGGTAAACATCTCATGAAACAGTCACGGGATGAGAATCACGGAGCTTGTCAGTTAAAGAGGCAGAAAGTAGGAGCAATGCGATGAAGGAGAATAAGGTGAGATTATTACTGTTTCTGTCTAGAAGGCAGCTGTGTGCGATGTTGTACCTTGTTGCATTAAGGAACCGACTCCAAACCAGAAGCTGTTGAGGAGCGTGAAGTTGTTTTCCACCACATCTGAGCCAGGGTTGCAGGGATGGGCGTCATACCATTCATATGGGCTGAACCTGAAGACAAGAAACAGGCATGTGGAAAACTGATTCTAATATCATACAGATTGTGAAACAGAGCACTTCATTACTAATATTATCTAGTTGTGTGAATGTTTATGAAGCATTCACACTGTTGTGATCCATTTTTCTTTCATACTGTTTTAGGCATGATTCTCATCCCGTAGTTTTCAAGCTTGTTCAACAAATCATAAATCAAAAGTTCAGCTCTTTCAGGACGATCCTGTTATGACTTTTGGTGTTGGTACAACTTCAGCTTTTTGAAATATTTAGCATTTTCTGCCATTTTTTTTTTCATAGAAAATGGATTGAGCTCATTTTACATCCTTCAGATCTTTACATCTGTTTACAACCTTTTACTGCTGATTTCATATTTTGTTCTGGTTCAGCTTCTTTGTCCAAATTTAAACAGCTATTTTCAGCTGTTTTGTTCTCCTTTCAGATTCTTTCTGCCAACTACAACATTTTTGTGCTTCTTCTAACTTATTTCTGCTAATTTCATCATGTTATGCTCCTTTTAGCTTATTTCTGCAAGTTTAATCTTTTGTCTGCTATTTCAGCTACTATTTAGCTGTTTTATGCTAATTTAAGCTTTTTCAGCTAATTCCACATTTTTGCTCTCATTAAAACTTTTTTCAACCTAATTCAGCAAAAAATGTGCTCACTCCACTTCCTTCTGATAATGTGAGCTTCTTTCTACATTTTAGCTACTTTTCAGTATTTTATATTTTTGTTAATTTCAGCTTTTTCAGAAAATTTCTACTTTTTGTGCCCATTTCTGCTTCGTTCAGTCTAAATGGGCAACCATGTATTCTTTCTACTTTTGTGGGCGGCTGTGGCTGAGTGGTTAGAGCAGTCGTCCTCCAATGCGAGAGTTGGGGGTTCGAATCCACCAGCAGTCACATGCCGAAGTGTCCCTGGGCAAGACACTGAACCCCTCATAGCCTTTGATGTGTGTCCCATCAGTGTATGAATGTGATCTAAAGCACTGATTAGTCTCATTAGAATGATTTGTTCAATTAGCTTTGTAGAAATGTAGAGTGCTGTGTGAATGGGTAAATGAGGACACAGACTGTAGTGTAAAGCGCTTTGAGTATCTTGAAATAAGATAGAAAGGCACTATATAAGTACAGTACAGTCCATTTACTTTTAACTGCTAATTTAAGCTTGTGCTAGCTTTTCAGCTACCTTTTCAGATTTTGTTTTGCTCATTTCAGCTGTTTTCAGGTAAATTCAAGTTTGTTTTGGTAATTTCTGCTACTTTCAGCTCAATTAACATTTTTGCTCATTTCAGCTAGTTATGCTCCTTTCAGCTTTTTTCAGCTAGTTTCAGCTTTTTCTGCTATTTCAGGTACCATTTAGCTGTTTCATGCTAATTTTAACTTTTTCAGCTAATTCCACATTTTTTAAGCTAATTTCACTTCTTTCCACCTCCTTCTCAAAGGTTAAGCTTCTTTCTATCTTTTCGGCTACCTTGTAGAGGATTTTACCAATTTTAGCTTTTTTTTTAACCGTTTTCCTCATTTTTGTGCTAATTTTTGTGTATTTCAACCTACTTCAGCCAATACATTTTCTTTCTGCTTTCTTCTGCTAATTTAGGCTTGCTCTTTCATTTCAGCTACATTTCAGCATGTCTTTCAGCTAATTACAGGGGTTTTCAGCAAGTTCTTCTGCAATAAGCATTCACACTGCATTTTTGTATGAATTTCAATTTCTCTAGTTACTATAGAGTTCCACCTTGAATTTAGAGAAAAACACATTATTTTTCACAAAGAAGCTCCTCTGCAATCACCCATTATTATTAATCCTTTTAACAAAGTGGGAAATAAAAAGACTCTTAACTAAGAGATTGTTTCATAAACTTGGCATGCTAAAAATGGATTAGCGATTAAACTGTCTACACAGTGCAAACTTGACAATAATTTAGCCTCTTGCACATTAATTACTCTGTCAGCTATTTCGTTCAGTAACACATGCAATTTGTTTGATTGTTCTTTGTAAAATCACAATGTGAATGTGGCAAAACTAAAAGGCTCGCAGCAGTTTTACTCATTTTGTACACCCAAAGCACATCATTTGTTATCAAATGTTATATCAAAATACTTTCAAATCTCTTGTTTTTAGTCGCTACTTCTTTGGCGTTTTCAAACATGCTTTTGTGTTTAAAGGTGACCAATGAGGCACAGAAGCACACATTTTCAGAAAAAATAAAATGTCATGTTTAAGAATTTGCAGGAATAAAGACTCTGCCTAAAGTCACATTAAATCATAAATCTCACATCCCTTCATATCGCTGCCATTTACTTTGAGATCTGCAGAAATAGTACTCCACCTTTGCAGCAAAATTTATTTCCACAGGCAGATAAAACATGACAAATGTCACGTATCTCTCCTATAAAAATGCATTTAAATGATGTATAACATTTCTAATTTTAGTTCTACATTTTCATGCTTCATTATGAGGCTTACTGATGTAGTTTTATTCTGGATTAAAGTGGAACGTGGTGATAACAGAAGAGACTTTTCCATAGACTGCAGTCAGTCTTCTTGTGGCTATTTTCTTGCTTTAAACGAAAAATTCTGGCCAATTCAACTGTGCTTAAAAAAAAAGAAAGATATCAATAATAACAAATGCAGTAGAAGTCGGCAGAGCAGCTGCTTGTGAATTCTCACCACTCTTTCAGTAATTTTTCAGTCTGATTGTGCATTACTTTAATGTTAAATTGCAAAGCCGTGACCATACAATTATATGATAGTGAAGAGGCAGAGAAAGGAAAGACTTTATGCACAGCCAAAATACATTTTAAAAAGGAGCACAAATGATTTGAGTGCAGTTATAACTGAGACAATGCAGCATCGCTAATTCAGAGGATGGTGGCTCAGAGTGGTCATTTCCCAAATGGAAGATTGAAGAGTTGATACCCAGCTCTGCCACGCGTTGAAGTGACCTTGGACAAGAAGGTGGACCCCACGTTGGTCCAAATATTCTTACTGGAGAGTGAGTCAAATTTAAAAAGACTGCATAAGTACAATGATATATAATATAAAGTGCTATATAAAAGGGTATATGAGGGGAGAAAAAAACATTGTACAACACTTTCCAGAATCCAGAGGTGTTATATGATGTGGACGATTTACTTTGGGGTACTCATTTCTAAAATCTTCACATTCTAAGAAGGTTGACTTCAAGCAGCAGCTTGTTTCAGACCACATTCTGACAATATTGCACCCTACACATGGAAGAAGTGATCTCAGCGTAGCAAAGCCCTCAAACTGAACAAAAGCATGATTTTCTTCTTCACGTAAAAATACTTTTTAAATATATGCAACCTAGCCCAGATTTAAAACAAGTGTAGCAATTTATTCCCACAACCAACTAATAACAAGTGAGCTCTGACTCTGACTTTTGTGAATAAGTTATTTCAGTCTGAAATACTACAACAACAAAAAAATCAATTTGTCTCAAGTTTGGATTAACATATAATATTGGACTACAGATTTAGCTGGCTTTTGATTTGTGTCAAATAACCAGATTCTATACTGGGTTAGGTTGTGCTGTGCTTCAGGAATTTAAATGTATTGAAAATTTAGACATGCAATTTACTTTTGTTTTTGCTCGAATTTCTTACAAAGCCACATTTTGATTTATTTTATTGTTT
>NW_023621060.1:0-5906 GCF_014905685.2 Nematolebias whitei
GAACCCGCGTTAAATGATGAATATATCCCAGCATCTGTTCATCTACAACTGGTGGCCCGTCACGTGCTCATAAATGGACTGTAACTCGTGTGCTAATTGATTTTCATGTTGGCATGTGTTGTAAAATAACAGTTGAATCCGTGCGTCTTTACGCAGCGCAATTGGAGCTGCGCGCTTGTGTTACGCTGGCAATGTTTCAAAGCTGAAATTGTGTCATTGAGTCTTTATAAAGCTGAATTGTACGTCTGTATGTGTAACATAAGCTGGCTTTGAGCTGTGGAAACGCTTTATTCTGTTTAAACTGTGTTCTGAGACGCTGTTCTGGTCCGATTCGGTTCTGTGGTTCCGAATCGGTTCTGGAAAGTTCGAACGAGTTGTTAAATAGCTAGAAAGACGTTTTGAGACCGGAGTGGCAGACTCCGGGCAGCTCAGAGTTGATTCGTTACATTTTTAGCAGAGAAAGTGCATTTTGATGGTTTAGAAGACGATAAGTGATAGAAAAGTTTCAGGCTACATTAACATGCTGGTTATTGCTAACGCTTCGTGGTTGGTTGTTTGCTGCTTTGGAAAGCTCTGATTTGCTGAGAAAGGTTGACTGACGTCACCTCCCCTCACCCCTACGCTGCGTCATTGGTTGAGAGAGACCGTGTGTAACGTTCTGATTGGATGAGGGAAGTGTCAATCACGTCACCCGGAAATGAAGACTCGTTTTCATAGGGAATAAAATCTGCTTTTTAACGCTGGAAAGCGCATTAAAGCTGTGTTCTGAAACGCTGTTTACATTCATTCGAAGCATATTCGCTGAAAGTTCGCCACGTTTGAGTTTAAAGACCGTCATAAAATGATGCTTTTGAACTACGCTAGCGATGCTAAATTTTAAGCTAACAAGCTAATGACCGGATGGATGACGTGTCACGTCACTTCCCCCAAGTCGGAAATGAGCTTTACCGTGCTTAAATTCACTAAATACGGCTGCAATTTTGTTCCACGAAACTCATGTTTCATGATATAAGGTCTGATTGATAAAATTTTGCCACGTTTGTGTAAAAAATCCGTTCAGAAGTGTTGGTTTTCACCGAAGCGAGCCGATGCTAATTTTAGCTAACAAGCTAACGACCGGACGCCACAGGAAGTTATAGCACCCCTAGTGGACGTCACGAACAGTGTCTGGGTTAAAATTGTTGAGGATCTGCTGACATCTTGTGGAGAATACGTGGGATCACAGGTTTTCACTTCGTTTTTAGGTAAAGAGTGACATTAAACGTTTTATTTTTCTGAAAGGCATTTTTTGAGTTAAAACACTTCCTCGAAGCTGAATATACACTGTTATCTGCATTTTAAAAGTTATGAAGGTATTTATGCAGAGAGCTTTTGCCAAACTAATTTTTATTCACTGGTAAATCCTTGAGAAATAGGTACATAATAAAAATTTAGAAACTTTTAAATAAGATACAGTTACAAATATTCACAGAGTTGAATAGTTTACTCATTTTGCTAGAAAATAACGCACGTTTAATTGATATATCACTAAATAAGTGTAAAACTTATCAGGAAAAAGAGATTTTCTGGTTTATTTTACCACCTAAACGTTACATCTACTATTTAATTTCTAAATAGCAGATAATGGCGGACGGAGAGGGAAACACTGACCCCTTACAATCCGAGGATGCGGTCCAGACAGCCTTACACATTTTGACAAATTCAATTCTTGGCAAAACTTTGGAGGAATTGCAAGACCTTGATGACGATCAAAGACATGAGGAGCTGCAGAGTTTATCAAAAGCAGCTACAGTGAAGGAAGACGCAAAATCAAGCCGCGTACGGTTAGCAAAAATCTCTCTGCTTCTGAAGGCGGAATTAGACCGTTTGGTAGTGGAAAAGGGCGTGCTATTCAACGGATATAGGTCTGAAAAAGAGAGGTGTGACGAATTGATGATTGAATCTGAGTCGCTGCAGCAACACCTTGAGGCTGCTGAAGACCTCTCAAAGAAAGAGCTGTCAGAACAGGCTCAATCATATGAGGAGAAGTGTGCCGAGCTGATAAGTGAATCTGAGTTGCTGAAACAAAAGATTCAAACTGATAAGGACCTCTCAAAGAGAGAGCTGTCAGAACAGGCTCGATCATATGGGGAGAAGATTGCGGATAAGGAACGAGCGTACCAAGACGCGTGTGCAGATAACAATGAGTTACAAGCACGGTTGCAAACCGCTTTAAGGGAGCTGGCCGATTGCAAGGCAGAAAAGGGGTTAATAACCCGGAGTTGGCTGACTTTACAACATGAAAATCAGTCAACAAATGAGCGTCTGGCAGCTTGTGAGGAGAAGTTAGCTACAGCTACAGAATGGATTTCTGTAATGGAGCAAACTGATCTGAGAAACGAACAGGGTCAGCTACAACCGCCCCAGACAGATGCTGTTGCACCTCCTCCCCTTAGCCCCGTTTCAACACCCCCAACCCGGGGGATAAGGACGGGTCTGCACCCACATGCGCCTCTTCCTCCTGACGCCAGGCGGTCACCTCCACCCCCATCTCAGGTGGGGTTCGACCTGCACCGGTATGCACCTCCTCCTCCTGACGCCAGGCAGTCAACTCCACCCCCATCTCGGAGGGTGGGGACAAACCTGCACCAATATGCACCTCCTCCTACCAACCCTTATCAGCCACCCCCACCCCCACCATGGGCAGTAGGGGCAGGACTTGATCAGTCTGCACCACCAGTCACACAAGTTAGACCGGTGATACAGTCTCCTTCAATGGATGATTTGCAGAAAATCTCAAAATATGTACAACGATTTGTTCCCGGGCCTATGGGGTCCGCAGGAACAAAAGCGTATCTCAAAGATCTGGAGTTCAGATTGAGGTCTTATCCTAATGCTACGGTAGATGATAAGATAAGTCTGATACGGCTCACTTCAGACAGAGAGGTGTTCACCTTCATCGAGCGTCTACCTGATGCAACGAGGAGGGATTACAACCTTCTGTGTGGAGCTTTGATCAGAGAGTACGACTCATGCACGGGACCTGCTGGTTTTCCAGCTGCAGACAAGGTCACGCAGGGCAAGACTGAACATCCAAAAGTTTATTACAAAAGAATCTTCCAAGCCTATTTTGGTAACAGAAATGAGACCGGAATGGAAGAAGATGATGGTTTTAAGTTTGTTTTCAGCAAAAATCTCCACTCTGATTTTAAAAAATCAGTACAAATGATGGCAAATTTCAGAGAAAAATCCATCAGTGAGATTAAACAGTGTGCTGTGAATGTGTTTGAAGCATGTTCTCATGCTAAGACGCCCATAGAAGTGTTTCCTAGTGTAAAGGTTAAACCCCTCCCTCTTGAACTAGAAGGACGACGTGCTTCGCCGCCTCCTCCTAAGAAGAAAGAGAGAAAACAGTCTGTTCAGGCTAACAAACCGCGTCCTGAAGGTGCACGCTGGGACAAAAAGGCTCCTCTTTCAGAGGAAGACAGTGATTATCGAAAAAGGGGTGGGCGCAGGACGCAACGATATGAGAAACCATATCAGCAGGGGCAGTACGTAAAGGAAACCCCGCAAGACGTACCTGACCGTCCCCCACCTCGGACGAAACGAACCGAGGCGAAAAAATCACAAAAGTTCCAAAAGCAAGGCCCTACACCTCTGAGCTCGGAAGAGACAGAGAAACTACGCAGGTTGTTAGAGACTTTGAAACACACTGACACGGGAACCCAACCAGGAGCACTTTGCAGTAATGTAATTCCTATTACATCTGAGGGCGCGAATGACAACATAACAGATGTCGGTGGAACACACCAAGACGTTGCTGTGGTTGCCTCAAACAACCCCTCATCGGAAGAAGGGGGGGTAAACACACACACGAACGATGACGTGTCATCACAGGCTGAACACTCAGAAACAGCTTCTGCTGTGCTGACGGTTCAGGCAAACCAAAATTACACAGATAAGGCTGAACGCGTGAAAAAGCGTCAGAAAAAACCCAAGAGGTTTCTGTGTAACTTTATCAGAAGGGGGGTCGCCAAAAAGGCGTACCTGTCAGTAACACTTGAAGGTGTCCTCACACACGAAGCACTCTTGGACGGTGGGGCAGACATAACAATCATGTCAGCTAAACTGTTCGAGGAGCTGAGGACGGCCGCTGCCAGTGTTAACAGGATAATACCTCTCTCTGAATGTGCTATAGAAATGCAGGGTCTCTCAGAAATGAAAACAACCCTGACAGCTATAGCAATGGTTCACATGCAGATTGGCAATATGACACTGTACCACCCGGTACACGTGACTCATGTTGACTCGTTCCCATTTTTGGTTGGCCAGGATTTTATAAATCGCTTCGGCGCGATTATAGATTATGGTGATCAAACAATGTGGACAACAGTGAGCAACCCACTGCCAATCGATACGCCTCCGGAGTGTGACACAGACTGCCCAACAGCAGGTACCGCGGAAGGCGCACAGGACTCCTCAGCCGAGGACACGAGCCCGGTGAGTACTCCTCTGACACCATGTGAAACCAAAGAAACCCAAGTGATCCAAACTCTGACTCAACAAGACAGCCTCCTCTGTGAGCTGGAGCAGTCAGAGTCCACCAAACACTACCTACCACGGGTAGTTAAGGGTGTAGAGATCCAAGGGTCCCACACCAACGATGCTGTTCTGTCTCTGTGGACAGATAAATCAGCAATTAACCGAGCTTTCTACGAAACCTTGGTTCACAAACACGTTGGTCTAGAACTAATTAGAAAAGCTTTCCGCTTTCCATTAGTTCCCAATAGTTCACAGGTAATGACCGCAGAAGGAGTCATTAACCTAAAACTGAACTGGAATCAACGAGAACTGGTTCACCCGTTTCTCGTTATCCAAAACTTACCACATGCATCCTACATAGGCTCTGACATTTTGGTAAGGTTGGGTGTCCACGTGGACACCATCAAAAAGGTGCTGTGGTCCCTGAAACCAGTCACAAAGGATACTCCTGTGCTAGACACAGCGAGCCTTAAGGCTGGGCAGACCATTCCAGAGGCCTGCCAGGTTGCTAGCAACCAAGACACCACAGTACCACCTCAGGTGATAAACCTAATGGTGCGAATCCACATAATAGCTGGACAAGCTATTGGCCATAAACAGGCATATTTTCAACCCTCTCCTGCGTTTTTCAACTTGGGACTGTCCGTGGAAGCCACGAACCAGGTGAGTCTTGACTCCAGAACCACATCTATTGCTGTGTGTAACACGGGCATGGATGAGGTGCTGATCCCAAAAAGGACTATGCTAGGATGGTTGATTTCAACTGACTTTCATGATTTTGAACTAGGCATTCCATTTCTGGGAGGACTCCCAGATAACCTGGTACCGAGTCAAGAAGCTGGGCCAGTATGGTTCACGGAACCAACACAGGCCATAGCTCTTTTCTCAACCAATGACGTCGACCAAGGACCTCAAATCTATGGTGTTTTACCCATAGACAGGCCCGACGACTCAGAAAGGGATTCGTTGGAGCTCCCCAAGGAGCAAGAACCCTTATCAGTCTCATCACAGATTGATCAGGTGGTCGCACAAGCCGACGCTCTGACATCTGATGAAGAAAGAGACAAACTACGCCAAGTTCTTTTGAAATATGAAAAGTCATTTGCAACTGATTCAACAGATTGTGGGTTGACCTCACTCCACGCAGTGAGAATCCCAACCCCACCCAACGCACCGCCAACATTTGTCAGACAATACAAGATCCCTCTGGCAGCATACCAACCTGTCCAGGAGATCATTGATGACCTTTTGGTCAAAGGTATAATCAGACAATGTAACAGCACCTACTCTGCGCCTCTATGGCCAGTTTTAAAACCAAATGGTAAGTGGAGACTTACCATAGACTACAGGAAGCTAAATAAACAAGTACCCTTATCCAGGTGGCC
>NW_023621061.1:0-5905 GCF_014905685.2 Nematolebias whitei
TGTGAAACTATAAGTAGGCGCTTCAGTGTGGACTGACTGAACACAAAGAAAGCCTGCGTAAAAAGACATTTTGAAAATACAAAAAAAAAAAAATCCATGGACTTGTGACCTGTCCAGAACAGTGCTCGATTTGTGAACTAAACAATGCCGGAGAGCAAATAGTGGGGAGGGGGTAGGGGGTCACCAGGTCAGTGGGTCTTCCCCCAGAAAATTTTGAACAAAGTGAATGCCATTTCCTGCATTCATTCTGGTGTATTTTAACAGGTTGTTAAACATTTATGTTTACCTACGTTTGTAAACACATATCAATATGCATTTTAGAAATCAACAAGAAGTAGCTTGACCAACAGCTCCCCTTGTGTGAATAAAGCACACTCTGCTTCTCTCAAGCATTCTAACCCCGCCCCCCTATGGGGCAGATATTTTTTCAAGAGCAGAAGGGGAAAGGCTTAATTGAAGGGGCAGCTCTTATGTGGTTTTAGAAAGCTTGTAAGTGGCTGTTGTATTTAAAATGAGTGTTTATGTAATTATTTTCAGATTACATATCCAATATAAGTTTTATTCATTCAAGTATTCAAATTTGTTTGTAACTTTATTATTAGTAAGCCTGACAGTTATCAGATCCAAGCAAACAGTTTACTGGAACGCACCCTGTCAAAATAAGAGTTCCCGGATATTGTTATTAAGCCCTGGTTCAGGGTGTCCCTTGTCTCTTGCACAGCAACTGGGCACTGGTGACCCCTGCAATCCAAAAAGGAAGAAGTGGGTAAAGATAATAAATAACAATCATGGTTAAATTGCAAGTTTTGACATAAAAAAAGAGCTGCAGACATGACAGAGACGATCAAAATGAGTTCATGATTTAAAGTTGTTAGGTAATAATTCTAATAGAGCCTAATTTACATTCAGAGGGCATTACAAATAGATTGCTTGTACTTAAATATTACATTTTCCTTATTTTCCGTCACTGTCATTATTTACTTATTCCTGATGACCCTCACCAGCCAACCGTCCAGACAATGAACATCCCCTTTGTTACCCCAAATGAAAAGGTCTTTGTAATCATTAACGTTTTCTCCTGGGAATGCAGAGTGATTAGTTTCAATGATTAGCTGTTGCTTCAATAGTCAAGAAAAAAAATCATCACCAGAAGTAAACCACGAGGCCTGAACAAACCTCGAGCTACAGCAGGCCTCGTGTTTCCAACAGCCCTTTTGTGACTTTAATTATTAGCACATCACAAAGGTATAACTTGATGATTTGAATGTCCACATTATGTTGGAAACAACGGGGACCACAACCTCCACAGCATTTGATCACTAACCTCTTTTGGAATCAGGTTTTATTTAAAACCTATTAACAGGTTTCTAGAAAACACAAATGAGGAGGTGTGTTTATGAAGCATTTTAATTCTGTATGGTTTTTTTTGTGTGTTTCTCAGAGCTGTCATTTGTAACCCGGGCCTGAAGCCCGGCCCAAATTCGGGTTGGGCCGGGCCGTAATAATGTACTACATGGGCAGGCCAGGCTGGTGTTGGCTTTTGATTGCATCAGCAGATCAGCCGCGATCCAAGAATATGGCCACGTGGCTTGCCATACTATCCAATTATATGGTAACATGGCTTGCCATGCTATCCAATTATATAGAAACATGGCTTGCCATACTATCCAATCATATGGCAACATGGCTTGCCATACTATCCAATTATATGGTAACATGGCTTGCCATACTTCACTAATTACATGCGGCCATTTCATTGTGAGCAGACCGGCCTTGAAAGAGGTAAAATAAAGTTCAGTTAAACTTCAGATGGGACTATACTGCCAGGAAGCGATCCATCAAAGCCCAAACGGACGTTCATTCAGCCGCTGCGCTCACCGGATGCGTTTGGCCGACGACCCAAACAGGTGAGATCCCAAAGAAGACATGTCAGTGCAGGGTCTGTGTCTGAATAATGCAGAATGCATACAGAAACAGGGATTTAATGTGCTTTGACGGCCATGAAAGGACAAACAACTCCTCAGCTCCGATCTTCTGCCCCTTTTATTCAGCCGCAGGTGTCCGCTGACCGTTAATAACTATATAGCAGTTAAAGCTTAATCAAAAATTTCTTGAGGGAGGGGATTTCGGATTCGGACCAATAATTACTGTTAATTCGTCGGGTCGGGTGGGGTTAAGAAATTATGGCTACGGGCTGGAGAAAGGGTCGGGTCATATTTTTTGAGGCCGAATGCAACTCTTGTTTCTCATCCCACAGTTTTCAAGCTATTTCAAGAAATCATATATCACAAAGTTTGGCTCTTTCTGGACAATCCTGCTGTGACTTTTGGTACAACTTTAGCGTTTTGAAATATTTAATCTTTTCTGCAATTTTTTCTCATAGAAAATGAATTGAGATTTTACATCCTTCAAATCTTTAGATCTGTTTACAACTGTTTTACTGCTCCTTTCACATTTTGTTCTGCTTCAGCTTCTTTCAGCTTCCTTCTGCAAATTTTAACTTTTTATTCAGTTCCTTTTAGTAGCCTTTTAAGCCAATTCCACATTTTCTACCCTCACTTTCTTTTTTTCTGCCTAATTCAGCAAAATTTCTTTCTTGCCCTTCTTTTTCTTTTCTTTTTTGCATTTATTAAGCAAAAGTTAAACTGAGACACACCTTTAATATAATTTCAAGCAAACAAATAATTGTTTATAAGTGTTAATATTGTTACATTTTTGTTACAGTTCTTCCGTGCACGTTCCCGCGGCTGCCATTTGGCAGCCCATTGATTTTTTGGCACAACACCAGTCCACATTTCCAGGTTGTCAGAGGTGATGCGTAATAGATGCGACGTATACGACGAAGTGACCAGCCACTAGGGAAACCAGCCACTAGGGAACACAAACCAGTGCATCTCTTGTGCTGGTCCCAAGCCCGGGTAAATGGTGAGGGTTATGTCAGGAATGGCATCCTATGCAAAACACTTTTGCCAAAACCATAATGCGAGTTCATTAAAGCAAAACCATACCGGATCGGTCAAGGCCCGGGTTAACAACGACCGCCACCGGTGCTGTTGACAAACAGGGTGCCGGCGGAAATTGTGCTACTGTTAGTCGAAGACCACAAGGAGGGAAATGTGTCAGGAGTCAGAGGGAGAAGAGGAAAGTGAAGAATTTAGGACTGAGGGTTGCAACTCTAAATGTGGGGACAATGACCAGCAAAGGTAGAGAGCTGGCTGACATGATGCTGAGAAGGAAGGTAGATGTTTTATGTGTCCAAGAGACCAAGTAGAAGAGCAGCAAGACTCGCAGCATTGGAGCAAGGTTCAAACTGTTTTATCATGGTGTGGATAGAAAGGGGAATGGAGTAGGGATGGTCCTAAAAGAGGAGTTGGCAATTAATTTGAGAGTGTCAGATAGGGTGATGTGCCTGAAGGTAGAAGTAGAAGGTCTAATGCTAAACATCGTCAGTGGTTATATACTATTTATTATTATTATTTATTTATTTATTATTACTAACTATTTTATTTAAAAAAAAAAAAAAAAAAGATAAACCTGAGTTTACATGGAGTGAAATGTATCTCACACTGCATTTAGAGCGAGATCCCTTCCAGAGCACAAAGGTCATCCTCAGTGATCATCAGATTAAAAACTGGCCAGCTGTAAACTGCCCAATTCTGGAGCCATTAGCAGTTAACGTTCTGTCAGCAGAAAGGAGAAAAGTCATTTGGATTTAGTTAAGTGCTCCATTTTGCTCGGCATATTTGCAAGATGGAATAATCTTTATGTTTTTTTTTTCCCCACTGCAGTTTTTATTTTTTTTTACAGTATAGTTAAAAAAAATAATAATACAGATCCATACAGCGCTGCTTATCTCTAGTTAAAGACCAGTGCAATTGTGCTGACACAGCCAAATTCCAAGGTTTTAACATTTGCTATAGTAGCAGCCGAGGAAGTATAAAAACGAGAATGTCAAGCTCAGGTGCAAAAAATGAACAGACCTTTTACAGCTGGCCAATTAAATTCCCCCACGCTTCCCACCGAAAGAGACAGGAATTCTTTATGTTGTTAAAAAAAAAAAATACTGTGCTAAGAATACAGAAGATGAAACAGTTTGCACCTGTGGAATTTACCGCAGGTCACCTCATAAAGAGGTTTATATTGCTTTTTGAGTTCTTTGTCATGTGTTGCACGGCGTCTGTGTCAAACGGAAGCACCTTTTCAGAGCCGAGTTATGATGTCTGATTGATTCCTCCCAGATAATGGGTTAATTCTGGCGTAATTCAATAACCGCACCCTCCCATGACGCCTTACAGATTCATACGGAGTCTATAATAACGTCTTGACAGTTAGATGAGTTGGGAATCTCTCGTGGTTTAATTTGGTTCTAATTCCTCCTGTTAACACACTTTAACGTGGCAAATGAGATCTAACGCACATCACTGGCTTGTTCCTACAGTTTGCATCATTCGTATACAGACTGTTGATAAGGCTTCGATAGAATCTTCTGGGAGACGCAGGAACAGAAAAGCAAGATTTTGTAAATTGATGGTACGGATTAAAATCTGTGCTTTTTCTTTAGCAGAAATTGGAGGTTGACTACTCATGATGCATGGTAGAAGATCAGTCAATCGTGTTTGCTCAGGCTGTTAGAAGAGCTAAAAAAATGGAAATGTAATAATTTTGGGAAAAAATAAGCAGATATGTGCAGCCTTGGTTGGTAGTGACCTTCCTTACCCCTAGATGCACATACCAAAATGGAAGTCGACATGCTACTTACTTTTTAAGTTATTCAGTTCACAATAATTATATATATATATACCATATTTTCTGGCGTGTAACTTTCACCTTTTTTGCATAAATTTGCATGCCCTGCAAATTATACACCAAAGCGACTTATATACATTTTTATAACCCTATTTTTGACTGAGATCTGACCGTTTTCATTCTGACATGGAAAATATTGAACACTACCATTCGCAGCCGCTAGAGGGCACTTGACAATTATGGCAAGCCGTGTGTCTCACTAATAGGTAAAAGTGGCTATTAATGACACACACAGCTTGCCATAGGGCCACATTCGTTCCTGCTCTGGAACTCCTGGAGCAAAAATTTTGCCGCGTCGCCCAGGTGAAATGCAGCTGATTTGACCGTCAAAGTGCATTTATTAAGGAAAAGTTCAACCGAGACACATCTTTGCTATAATTTCGAGCAAACAAATAATTGTTTTTAAGTGTTAATCTTGTTAAATTCTTGCTAAAGTCCTCCCGTGCATTCTTGCGTGGTCACAGTTTCGCAGCTAATCGATTTTTGGCACAACACCGGCCCACGTTTCCGGATGGTTAGCGATGACGCATAATAGATGCAACTTATACGACGAAACAACTTATTTATGTTGTTTTTATTTTCCCCACGTTATTATACATTTTTGGACTGATGCAACTTTTACGGCTGTGCGACGTGTCCAGCTACAGGTACGGTACATACAGGTCCTTCTAAAAAAATTAGCATATTGTGATAAAGGTCATTATTTTCCATAATGTAATGATAAAAATTAAATGGCATGGAGGCATCTCTATCTCTCTCTCTCTCTCTCTCTCTCGCTCTCTCGCTCTCTCGCTCTCTCTCGCTCTCTCGCTCTCTCTCGCTCGCTCTCGCTCGCTCTCGCTCTCTCGCTCTCTCGCTCTCTCTCGCTCTCTCTCGCTCGCTCTCGCTCGCTCGCGCTCGCTCGCGCTCTCGCTCGCTCGCGCTCTCGCTCACTCGCTCGCTCTCTCGCTCGCTCTCTCGCTCTCGCTCTCGCTCGCTCTCTCGCTCTCGCTCGCTCTCGCTCGCTCTCGCTCTCTCGCTCTCGCTCTCTCTCTCTCGCTCGCTCTCTCTCTCTCGCTCTCGCTCGCTCGCTCTCTCTCGCTCTCTCGCTCTCTCTCGC
>NW_023621062.1:0-5904 GCF_014905685.2 Nematolebias whitei
TTCATTCATTTAACTTTTGTTTTTACAGGTTAGTCTCATTGAGTCACGAGGACTCATTTACAAGAGAGACCTGTACCAGAAACCTGACTTGGATTGAGTTTGCTAAATGTTTTTTTTTTATTAAATATCTGTCTGCTTTCCCCCATGAGTGAGATCATTTCAGCAGGTCTGGTTTGCCACAAGGGATAAAGTTTATTTAGTTATTAATTGTTTCAGCTGCAAATGATATTGGAGCTATGCTAAGTCATTTAGCTTTATGGTTTTAAAGTCTAGGTTGAATGTGCTGGTTTTCATAGTCTTACAACTACACTATTTAATAGAGTTCTAGTTTGAATCATTCTGAAACTATACAGTAAGACTGACAAGGTTTTTAGGGTTGATATGTGAGTTGATAAATTGTAGCAAAACAACAGATGTTTTAAAGGGGGAGGTCTGAAAACTGTTCTTAAAACAGTTCATACAATGATTAGATCATTAGTTATACAAAAATAATATCTTAGGTTTTTACATTTGTCACACATGTAAACAGAAACACACTCGAGTGGCCTGTGTTGTTGAGTCTGTCTGAGAAAAGGTTCAAGGTGAGCACGAGATGCAGGTTGTCAGGCACTGTTGTGTTTCTGGGACGTTTGATTGTCAGCATTTAGGATCAGGGATGTCACAGTACACAGGACAACAATCTTACATCACCCAAAGCCAAATAATGTTAAAGACCTGCTGTCATGTTAAGGTCTTACAGGGTTTTAGCAAACACCATATTCCTGCGTAAACAAGCCTCACCCAACCATTCAGGACACTAGTGATTGACAGAGGACCAGATTTAACTTTTTTAGATTTTCTAACTAGGAATTCTTAAGTTTTTACTTTTGCAGAAATAACTTTTAATATATATACACGTATACAGCCAATCAGAAGCCTATGACACAGCCTCTTACAAAAACAAGTAAACTGCTTGAAATGTAGTTTTAGAACTAAAATATTTTTATAAGTGTAGATTCTAAGCTCACCTGGATATAGACATTTTCCGCATGTTTTAATGACTAAAGAGCTCCTACTAACAGCTGTACCTGTTTATCTTCCTTTGGAATGTGTACAGGAAGGTTCCAGAAGCTTCAAGGTCTATGGGGGACGCCCCTAGACCCAGCCGAATCCAAACACAGACCCTCGAAGTGGATTTGGTCAAAGGTGGATCTGTGTTCCTAAATACATTTGATTTGATTTGACTTTACTTGACTTGACTTGACTTGACTGGACTGAAAAGAAATGAAATTGGGTTTTCATGTATAGAGTATGCTAACCACATTTTTACTACTGTTTTGCAGTCATGTATTGTAAACCTTTTTTCCTAGTTTTT
This sequence comes from Nematolebias whitei, assembly GCF_014905685.2. Lineage (NCBI taxonomy): Eukaryota > Metazoa > Chordata > Actinopteri > Cyprinodontiformes > Rivulidae > Nematolebias > Nematolebias whitei. The sequence goes on from NW_023621062.1 coordinate 1,355, forward strand.
GTTTCACCTGAACAGATCTGCGACGAAGCAATGGCCGACCTGAATAAAATTAACTGATTTCGACTTTCTTTCATTATTCAGTGGAATTAAATGTTTAATGTTGTATTGCACTGTTTTGACAATGATGTAACCAAAGAAAATATATATTTTCTGCGCAAGCGTTTAATAAGATTTTTCTCTACAGACTGAATGAGGTAAGAAAAATAAATTCATTATACTAACCAACTGTTTGTGCCAGGAATCTTGAGGAACCTGTTGGACTCAGGACCCTGGGGGCTCCCCTGTCACCTGGCTTGGAGAATTGAAACCAGACTGGGTCTGGCATGTTGTTTTCTGGGAAGGTTTTCTATTGTTGTGGTGATTCATCTCTGCTAAACTGGTATGGGAACTAACATATGTGGGCAGGGTCCTATTCTGTTGTTTGTCTCTTTGTGCTATTTTCTGATTCTATCCAGCTCTGCAGTTGAACACCACAGGGATGACTTCCAGGTGTATCAAGCAGGCTGAAAGAATTGACCCCACCTAGGAGACTGGGTTTTTGTCAAGGACCTCTGCCAGAAGCATTGGAAGTCGAAATGCTGACTGAAACCATTCCATGTTTTAATCCTGTTTTATCTTTTCTTCTCTTGCATAGTGCCATGTTTGAAGAACATGATGATGAAAAGTTTCATTGGCGTGCTGATTAATCTCAACCAGGCTCGTGTGCAGAATGAGTACTTTCCTGAACACGCCTACAATCTCCTGCACCCAGAATGACGTCCTGAATATGTTAACCAGCCAAGACAAAATGCATAATGATTCTAATGCTTAAAGTATTTCTTGAATACAGGCATTAAGATGATGTTTTTAGCTTGACCTGGCCATGATCTAGACAACCCAAAAACGTTTCAATCATTTTTGCAATTCATAAAGAACTATTGCTCATAAAGAGCCCACGTCGTTCTGTTTTCGATTGATATTTTGTTTTGTTTTATTTGACTTTAGATTTAACTATGTTGAGTTCACTTCAGGAAGCTGCTGAGTAAGCCTGAATCGGCCGCTGCCAGAGGGGCCTGGAGCGATGACGCGTTTTCCTTCCACATTCTTAAACATCAGCCCTGGGAGTTTTTTCCGCGTCATTTACATAAGCATCTCCTGCTGAACTTAGAACTCAAATAGCTCTTTGTTTTATTCAGTTTAAACGATAAACAGGAGGGAATATGTTAGAGTATTTTACTCTATCTATTGATCGTTTAAACTTATACTCATTTAAACTGTTCTATAATGCTGTGAAATCTTTCTCTACTGACTTGTTGGAAACTCACAGTTCCTGTTTTGATAGAAACTGCCACGTCTATGTTACCTGAAAACCACCAGATCTTGTGTTTCTTGTTTACCATCCCTACTTGCCTGAATGTTTGCCATTCCTACTTGCCTGAATAAAAAAGGAACGCACGCTGAAACAAGTTGGACTTTGTTCTGACTTCGGTCGAACGCTGTCCCTCTTTGCAAAGATACGTTCTAGAAATCTCATTCTTGTCTCCCTTGTGTTTTATTTAAGGTACAGGTAAAACCCTGTCATTTAATGGTGCCGTGGACCCGGATTTCCTCATGCCTGTTTCATGGTGGGATCTGATAAGGACGCGCCGCAGTCCGTGCACGGCAAGTCTAAAAGTCCTGGGACATTCTCCGCAGGCCGGCGTTTGTAGTTCTGACTCGGACCATCTAGAACAGATTGACGGAAATCCACCGGACACCACACGGGTTGACAAGAAGTGAGTATAAACAGTATTGTTTCATAAATTGGCTGAAAAACGGTATTGAACTAGTTCAAACTGAACCAAGACCTTCAAATTTTAAAGAAGTGAGATTTTTTAACGATAAAGTTAAGGACTATGTGTAAAGCCTAACTATAAAAAATCAAGACCTTCCAAATAAGTGAGGCAAATTCAGTCAAGACCTGAAATACAGTGAGACCAATTTGCCAAGACCTTAAGTTTAAAAGTGAGGTAAATTTAGTCAAGACCTGAAATACAGTGAGACCAATTTACCAAGACCTTAAGTTTAAAAGTGAGGTAAATTTAGTCAAGACCTAAAAATAATTAGTGAGACTAGTTACCAAGACCTTATTGGATTTACAAGTGAGGTTCAGCTAAAAGAAAAAAAAAAGCCTTCTTTAGACGCGTCTCTCTGTGACTTTCTCACTGTTCCTATCTTCTCTTATTCTCTTTTGTGAGTAAATGTGTGAATGCATGAATAACTGAGAGGAGTTACAAATAATATCACACTATCCTGAAACCTTGCGGGGATAACATACGGTCTGTGTGATTTATTTTTAAACCTCTATTAGGAACTTAGGTGAAGCAGTTCGCTGGATCTAAAATCCTTTGCTGCCCTCGGGATTAGAACCCAAAGTGGGGAACCGGAACTTTCACAGGAGAGTTCTAGAAGCCTGTTCCACCAGGGGGCGCTGAGGAGTCCTTGAGACATTTTCAGTCGAAGCTGCTCACACAAATCTATTAATAAAACACAACGTTGAACTATACCTATCGATCATGGGAAATAAATAAAAATTAAAAGCTTAACGAAAATTGACAGTATATAAAGATACTGATAAATAAAATATATATAATAATAACAATAATAATAAATAAATAATGAGCCAAATGACACTTGCTTGTCTTTGACTAACTATTTTTGAAAGCGCAACAGGAACAGCTTTTATTTTGTTCCTGAGTGTGTGGAAAAGCTGCGGTGTCACTTTAAGGGAATGAGGAGCTTTTGGAATGCTTATCGCCCGCTGCTGTGAGCTGAGACTGGTATTTTGAGCCTGAAGGGAAACCCACCCAGACTGGTTATGTATGTTAGGCAGTTGTTACATTTAATCACACTGCCTCAACCCTTATGGAGTTGCAGTAAGTGGATAAGGAAGTGGTATTGTTGGTATTGGCTAGAAAGTGGAAGGAGTTGTCATTGGTATGTCAGAGTGTGCAGTTTCTGAGTAGAGAAAATAAACAGGAAAAGAAAAGCGGGGTTCCGCCTCCGAATGAGGAAGACAGAAAGAGGCCATCAGCGCCCGCAGTGGTGGGGCTGTATCCGTGCCTGGACATCGATGAAGGTCAGCTAGACAGTCATGTCAAACACTGTTTTTTTTTAACTATGACAAACTAGGCAGCCTGTCTAGTTCAGGGTTGGACGCTGTGCAGCCAGAGGTGACAAAGGACGAGGTTGTTGGTGATCCAGCTTCACATGGGTTGAATTGTCCACTTATTAGGGTTCCAGGCCCTGGAGGGGGACAGGCCAGGTATAAACCTTTTGCTATTGGTGATGTGCAGGCGATAGTAGAAAAGTTAACCCCACTGTCAGAGGGTGGAGGACGTTGATTGGATCAGCTTAATACATTCACACTCCATGAGAACATGCACACACACACACACACACACACACACACACACACATACACACAATCAAGCTGTGCTGAGGTATGCAGACTTACACATAACAGGGAAAGAGATTATCAGATTTTGGCATAAGTTGGCAACATTACAATTAAGTGTCCTCGCCTAATTCTAAGGGAAATTGCGGATGTGTTTACAATGGAAGATTTTATGATGTTACTTAGAGTATAGGGAATTTTTGCTTTAATTTTGGTTTCAGTGTTAAATAAGAGTTTTCACTTTTTATGTAAATGAGTGTTTTTAAAATTAGTTGTGCAAACCAGGATGCAGGGTGTCTCGGTTGGAGGTAGATGCTGGCAGATATTCTGAAATAGAACTTTCCAACAGATATTATTTGCATTTTATTTTAATTTTTTAAAATTTTTTATTGGTCCTTTTTTCTCCTTTCAGAAGGTTAATCATAGAGGGTTTTTGGATCAGGACAGTGACTCTGGCAACGGCACACATAAACACACACACACACACACAGGTAGTTTGCATTTAGATGTCATGATGTGCCTAGAGCAGACTCAAACAGCATTGTAGTGTTGCATCATGAACCTCTGGTTTTGATCACCAAATAAAATATCACATGTGTACAGGTTGACACAAAAACTACATCTGCTACCAAATGTGACTTATGAGAACACCTGACTGTGGCAACAGTAAAAGGACTGATGATGTGAAGCCTGTGACTGAAAGGCATACTGTTCAGCTAAGCAACAAGCTGATGGATCAAACTGAGCTATGTGAAACTTTGTCCAGATGAGGACCTGGACTAAACCTCAACAGCTGTTTGCACTGTGGTGCTGCACACAGATGAATGAACTCTTGAACTCTTGAACATACAGTATATCCAACGGGAAGAGACTAACAGCAAAGTAACAACGGTGGTCAAGCTGTCAAAAGTCACTAACAAAAACTGCAGTCTGCGTAAAGTGTCAGCTCCGCATGTGGTTTGTGATGGTGAGGCAATAACTAGTTTTTCATGATCAGTGCTGCATTGGCTGTGACATGAATAAAACACTCACATAGATCCATTCTTCAGATATACATATAACAGCATGACACAGAGAACAGATCAGGTTGACATGAGGATTTTTAATAATACTGATGTGGGTTGCTGGATAAACT
>NW_023621063.1:0-5904 GCF_014905685.2 Nematolebias whitei
TGTGGTTGTACTCCGTCTGGACCTACTAAGAGGCCAACGTAGTCCACTTTGGTTCTGCACCACTGGCACTTTGACAGTGAGATTTTAGCACCAGCAGTTGTTAGCTGATTTAGGACGTGGTCGATCTCAGCCAAATGAGAGTCCAGTGTTGGCTGCCTCAAAAGGATGTCGTCCACGTAGATTAGTGTCCCACGCTCGTGGGCGTCTGGACATGCTTTGTTCAAAAAGATGTTGAACTCTGCAGGTGAGTTAGCGTAGCCAAAGGGACACCTGGTAAAGGTGTATTGTCGGCTGCCAAAAGTGAAAGCTAGTTTGTGTTGATCCTCGGCGCGCACAGGGATGGTCCAAAAACCAGAGGCGACGTCGAGGGTCGAGAAGTACTTACCATCGGTGACCTTTGGCAGTTCTTGATGGAGCTGAGTCATTGGCCACCTGGATAAAGGTACTTGTTTATTTAGCTTCCTGTAGTCTATGGTAAGTCTCCACTTACCATTTGGTTTTAAAACTGGCCATAGAGGCGCAGAGTAGGTGCTATTACATTGTCTGATTATACCTTTGACCAAAAGGCCATCAATGATCTTCTGGACAGCCTTGTACGCTGCCAGAGGGATCTTGTATTGTCTGACAAATGTTGGCGGTGCGTTGGGTGGGGTTGGGATTCTCACTGCGTGGAGTGAGGTCAACCCACAATCTGTTGAATCAGTTGAAAATGACTTTTCATATTTTAGAAGAACTTGGCGTAGTTTGTCTCTTTCTTCATCAGATGTCAGAGCGTCGGCTTGTGCGACCACCTGATCGATCTGTGATGAGACTGATAAGGGTTCTTGCTCCTTGGGGAGCTCCAATGAATCCCTTTCTGAGTCGTCGGGCCTGTCTATGGGTAAGACACCATAGGTTTGAGGTCCTCAGTCGACATCATTGGTTGAGAAAAGAGCTATGGCCTGTGTTGGTTTTGTGAACCATACTGGCCCAGCTTCTTGACTCGGTACCAGATTGTCTGGGAGTCCTCCCAGTAATGGAATGCCTAGTTCAAAATCATGAAAGTCAGTTGAAATCAACCATCCTAGCATAGTGTTTTTTGGGATCAGCACCTCATCCATGCCAGTGTTACACACAGCAATAGATGTGGTCCTGGAGTCAAGACTCACCTGGTTCGTGGCTTCCACGGACAGTCCCAAGTTGAAAAATGCAGGAGAGGGTTGAAAATATGCCTGTTTATGGCTAATAGCTTGTCCAGCTATTATGTGGATTCGCACCATTAGGTTAATCACCTGAGGTGGTACTGTAGTGTCTTGGTTGCTAGCAACCTGGCAGGCCTCTGGAATGGTCTGCCCAGCCTTAAGGCTCGCTGTGTCTAGCACAGGAGTATCCTTTGTGGCTGGTTTGAGGGACCACAGCACCTTGTTGATGGTGTCCACGTGGACACCCAACCTTACCAAAATGTCAGAGCCTATGTAGGATGCATGTGGTAAGTTTTGGATAACGAGAAATGGGTGAACCAGTTCTCGTTGATTCCAGTTCAGTTTTAGGTTAATGACTCCTTCTGCGGTCATTACCTGTGAACTATTGGGAACTAATGGAAAGCGGAAAGCTTTTTTAATTAGTTCTAGACCAACGTGTTTGTGAACCAAGGTTTCGTAGAAAGCTCGGTTAATTGCTGATTTATCTGTCCACAGAGACAGTACAGCATCGTTGGTGTGGGACCCTTGGATCTCTACACCCTTAACTACCAGTGGTAGGTAGTGTTTGGTGGACTCTGACTGTTCCAGCTCACAGAGGAGGCTGTCTTGTTGAGTCAGAGTTTGGACCACTTGGGTTTCTTTGGTTTCACATGGTGTCAGAGGAGTACTTACCGGGCTCGTGTCCTCGGCTGAGGAGTCCTTTGTGCCTTCCGCGGTACCTGCTGTTGGGCAGTCTGTGTCACACTCCGGAGGCGTTTCTATTGGCAGTGGTTTGCTCACTGTTGTCCACATTGTTTGATCACCATAATCTATAATCGCGTTGAAGCGATTTATAAAATCCTGGCCAACCAAAAATGGGAATGAGTCAACATGGGTCACGTGTACCGGGTGGTACAGTGTCATATTGCCAATCTGCATGTGAACCATTGCTATAGCTGTCAGGGTTGTTTTATTCTCCGAGAGACCCTGCATTTCTATAGCACAATCAGAGAGAGGTATTATCCTGTTTTTCTCGGCTGCGGCTGTCCTCAGCTCCTCGAACAGTTTAGCTGACATAATTGTTATGTCTGCCCCACCGTCCAGGAGTGCTTCGTGTGTGAGGACACCTTCGAGTGTTACTGACAGGTACGCCTTTTTGGCGGCCCCCTTTCTGATAAAGTTACACAGAAACCTTTTGGTTTTTTTCTGACGCTTTTTCACGCGTTCAGATTTATCTGTGTAATCTTGGTTTGTCTGAACCGTCAGCACAGCTGTAGCTGTTTCTGCGTGTTCAGCTTGCGATGACTGGTCATCGTTTGTGTGTGTGATTACCCCCCTTTCATCCGATGAGGGGTTGTTTGAGGCAACAACAGCAACGTCTTGGTGTGTTTCACCGACATCTGTAGTGTTGTCATTCGCGCCCAGAGATGTAGTAGTGAGTACCTCACTGCATAGTGCTTTTGGTCGGCTTCCCTTGTCAGTGTGTTTCAAATCTTCTAACATTTCACGCAATTTTTCTGTCTCTTCCGAGCTCAGAGGTGGAGGGCCTTTTTTCTGGGATTTTTGTGATTTTTTCGCCTCTGGACGTTTCGTCCGAGGTGGGGGGCGGCTAGGTACGTCTTTTTGGGGTTCCTCTCGGTTCCCATTTTTTTGCGTCCTCCGCTGGTCCCATTTACGATAATCACGTTCGTCCTCTGAAGGAGGAGCCTTTTTATCCCAGCGTGCACCTTCATGATGCGGTTTGTTAGTCTGAAAATACTGCCTTTTTTCTCCCTTTTTAGGAGGGGGTGGCGATGCACGCCTTCCTTCTAATTCTAGGGAGTGGGGTTTAACCTTTACACCAGGAAACACTTCTATGGGCGTCTTGGCATGACAACGTGCCTCAAACACGTTCACAGCGCACTGTTTAATCTCACTGATGGATTTTTCTCTGTAATTTGCCATCATTTGCACTGACGTTTGAATGTCAGGATGGAGATTTTTGCTGAAAACAAATTTAAAACCTTCTTCTTCCTCCATTCCGGTTTCATTTCTGCTACCAAAATAAGCTTGGAAGATTCTTTTGTAATAAACTTTTGGATGTTCATTCTTGCCCTGCGTGACCTTGTCTGCGGCTGGAAAACCAGCAGGTCCCGTGCAAGAGTCGTACTCTTTGATCAGAGCTTCACACAGAAGTTTGTAATCCCTTCTCGTTGCATCTGGTAGACGCTCGATGAAGGTAAACACCTCTCTGTCCGAAGTGAGTCGTATCAGACTGATTTTATCTTCTACCGTAGCGTTTGGATAAGCTCTCAATCTGAAATCCAGATCTCTGAGGTACGCTTTTGTTCCAGCGGAACCCAACGGTTCAGGGATGAAACGTTGTACATATTTTGAGATTTTTTGCAAGTCATCCATTGATGGAGAAGATATCAATGGTCTCACATGCGTGATCAGTTGTGGGGGTGTTACTCTGCCCGTTTGTGTAGGTGATTGGATGGGTCTAAAAGCACTGTGTGAGTAAAGAGGTCGTTGAGTAATTGGTGTATTAGTCCGACTTTGTTCAAGGTCTGGTTTGGATTCCAGGTCACCTTGAACAACATTCTGACCTTTTTCTATTGCTGCTATTAGTTTCGCCTCACATTTTTTTAAATGTTCCTGGGATGTACAGTAGTCACCTTCTAAGCGCATATGTAGCTTTTGTAGATTTTGTTTATCTATTTTGCATTGTTCCAGTTCAGTTTTTGCAAGCTGCAACTGTTGTTGTAGCACATCATTATCTGCACACGTGGCTTTGTACTGACGGTCTATTTCTTTAATCTTTTCATAAGATTTTGCTTCTAGTGACGCCTGCATTTCTGAGAGATCCTTCTCATGTGTTTTAGACATCCAGTCAAGGCGTTCCGACCGTTCATCCAATTCAGCTTTTAGAAGCAGAGAGATTTTTGCTAACCGTTCAAGGCTAAGCTTTTTACTCTCTGTATTTAATGTTCCTGCGGCCAGACTTTTCAGCTCTTCTTGTCTTTGAGCTTCATCAAGTTGTTCTAATTGTTGTATTTCTTTGCCAATTAGTGGATTTGTCAAAATATGTAAGGCCCCCAAAATGATATCATCATTTGTTGGTTTTGAAAAGTTGTCTTCATCTTCTTCGCTTGTCATTTTTCTTCTATTTAAAGATTAAACAGGAGAATTTTAATGTTTTAGGTTTTTCAAAATAAATAAAATCAGCAAAGTCTCTTTGTCTGATGTATTTACTTTTATTTAGTGATTTATCAATTAAACGTGCACTATCCTTTTAGCAAATGAGTAAACTTTTCCCAACTTTGTGAAAATCTGTAACTGTTTCTATTTTTAAAAAGTTAATGTTTATTTTTGTACCTTAGTTTTAAGGGATTACCAGTGAAATAAAACTGTTTTGGTGAATGCTCGTTTGCATAAATACCTTATAACTTTTAAAATGCAAGATAACAGTAATTTTCAGCTTTAAGGAACGTTTATTGACTCGAAAATGCCTTTTAGAAAGATTAAAACGTTTAATTTCACTGTTTAGACCTAAAAGCGAGTGAAACCTGTCTTCTCAAGGTTGTCCAGAAGATGTCAGCCTTACCTTACTAATCTTAACTCAGACACTGTTTGTGTTATCCACTAGGGGAGCTATAACTTCCTGTGGCGTTCGGTTGACATCCTGTTGTTAGCCGCTTAGCTTGAAGTTAGCTTCGGCTAAACTCGGTTAAAATCAACATTTCTGAACGGATTTTTTACACAAACGTGGCAAAATTTCAACAAACACGACTTCTTAGCCTGAACATGAGTTTTTGGAACAATATAGCAGCTTCATTTAGTGATTTTAAGCGTAGTTAAAACTCCGGTCGTTAGCTGTTTAGCTTAAAATTAGCATCGCTAGTGTTGTTTAAAAACATCGTTTTTTGACGAATTTTAAACTCTAACGTAGCAAAATTTCAGCAAATAGCTTCGAAGCATTTAACCAGTGTGTCAACAATCACTTTAGAGGCGTTTTTCAGCTTTAAAAAGCAGATTTTATTTCCCTATGAAAACGAATTTCATTTCCGGGTCACGTGACTGAAATCACCAATGGCAAAGCAGCGCAGGGTGAGAGGAAGTGACGTAGCCACGCCAGTCAGCCTTCTCAACCAATCAGAGCGCTCCACAACAGCGAATTCAACCAATCAGGAAGCGTTTTCTCCAACTAGCAAGTTAGATTAGCGTGAAATAGTTCGTTACTTTTTCGTCTTTTAAACCATCAAAATGTACTTTTTCTGTTAAAAATTGTAACGAATAACTGCCTGACTGTGTTCTGAGATGGCACTCAGCTTTTAAAACGCTTATCCATCTATTCAAAATACTCGTTCAAACTGAACAGAACCGAACCCACAGCCGGGTCTTAGCAGAACCTCGTACTTTTAAACAGAATAACGTCTTCCACAGCTCATCAGCTTTTAGTTACACGTAACAGACGTACAATTTCAGCTTTCATAAAGACTCAATGACACAATTTCAGCTTTTAAAACGTTACTAGCCCAACGCTTAGAACATGCAGCCTTTGCTTGAAAGGCGCAGCTCCGAGCGCGCAGCTCCGGCTGTTGCGTAAACATTCACAGCTGATAAACTGTTATTTTTTCAACATGCCAACATTTAAAAAATCAATCTTACACGTATCAACAGTCATTTATGAGGCGTGCGGGCCACCAGTTCTGAGAGAGTCACGTAGGTACGTGTCACTTGTTGTATGACAAATATATGTGGT
>NW_023621064.1:0-5902 GCF_014905685.2 Nematolebias whitei
GAAGAACTCGTGAATATTGTATCAATATATATCTCATATATTTGTCACGCAGTGAGAATCCCAACCCCACCCAACGCACCGCCAACATTTGTCAGACAATACAAGATCCCTCTGGCGGCACACCAGCCTGTCCAGGAGATCATTGATGACCTTTTGGTCAAAGGTATAATCAGACAATGTAATAGCACCTACTCTGCGCCTCTATGGCCAGTTTTAAAACCAAATGGTAAGTGGAGACTTACCATAGACTACAGGAAGCTAAATAAACAAGTACCTTTATCCAGGTGGCCGATGACTCAGCTCCATCAGGAACTGCCAAAGGTCACCGATGGTAAGTACTTCTCGACCCTTGACGTCGCCTCTGGTTTTTGGACCATCCCTGTGCGCGCCGAGGATCAACACAAACTAGCTTTCACTTTTGGCAGCCGACAAATCACCTTTACCAGGTGTCCCTTTCGCTACGCTAACTCACCTGCAGAGTTCAACATCTTTTTGAACAAAGCATGTCCAGACGCCCACGAGCGTGGGACACTAATCTACGTGGACGACATCCTTTTGAGGCAGCCAACACTGAACTCTCATTTGGCTGAGATCGACCACGTCCTAAATCAGCTAACAACTGCTGGTGCTAAAATCTCACTGTCAAAGTGCCAGTGGTGCAGAACCAAAGTGGACTACGTTGGCCTCTTAGTAGGTCCAGACGGAGTACAACCACAATTGACTCGCACCCAGGGCCTAGACAACCTCAAAGTGCCAACCAATCTCAAAGAACTACAGAGTTTCTTGGGAGTGTGTAACTACTCTCGCCAGTTCATAGAGCATTATGCGGATCTCGCAAAACCACTAACTGAACTCTTAAAGAAAGACGTTCCTTTTGTCTGGACTGATACACAACAGCAGGCAATGAACGCTCTCAAAGACAGGCTCAAGCTAGCCCCATGTCTAGTCTACCCAGACTACAACAAAGAGTTCTACTTGGAAGTGGGCTTCTCAACTTACTGCATGAGTGCAGGTCTGTACCAAATACACGACAAAGACAGGCGTGTTGTGGCCTACGCCAGCAAAACAATGGCAGGCCCTGAATTACGGTATTCAGACTGTGAGAAGGCTCTATTGACCACTGTGTGGGCAGTGAAACATTTCTCCTGCTATATTGGTGGACAGAGGATCATTGTTGAGACACAACACCAGCCAGTAACGTTTCTGAACAGCCAACGCATCAGAGATGGTGTGGTGACAAACTCACGCGTTGCAACATGGCTGATGGCACTTCAAAGTTTTAACCTAGACATCCGCTACGGTCAAAATAAGAAGTCGCACTTGGGCACTGATTTGGCAATCTGCCAAGAATGTACACAGGATGTACCAGCCACCCAACAGCCGGTTGTGAGCAAACCCTCAGCTGCTGAGGACCCAAATCACCATTTCTTTGATAGCAATATCTGCAAAGATATGGCAACAATGTACGTGGATGGATGCTCATTCCACCACGAGACAATCTGCAAAGCAGGTGTTGGAGGAGTTCTCCTCCAGGACCAAGAACAGGTCACATTTGGCTATAAATTAGGCTCTCAGTCTTCTCAGTACGCTGAGATAGCTGCAATCCTAATAGGCCTACAGATGGCAGTAGAACGCTCCATCCAGACGCTAGTCATCTGCACTGACTCTAACTATGCTCGACTCAGTTTCTTGTGTCATCTCGCTCTGTAGAAACAGAACGGTTTTCTCACAAGCAACAAAAAGGTGGTAAAACACAAAGAGCTCTTCATGACATGTGATCACTTAGTGACGTCACATGATCTACAGATCTTCTGGAAGAAAGTTCCAGGACACTCCAGAGTCCCAGGCGATGACAAGCACTACAATGACCTTGCAGACTCCCTAGCCAAAGAAGGAGCCGTTGACGGACCCACGTGGTCCTTCGACCCCTCCTGGCTACTCAACACTCAGTCGTCACAAGCTACAACTGAGGTAATGGCAGTCACACGTGCACAAGCTGCAGCTAAACCTGCTGATAACACAGTTTCTGTGCGCCCAATGCTGACTGACCCAGACATCATCCAACTTCAGAAGTTGGATCCTGCAATTAACTCGATGATGCTGTATCTGACTGACCCAGACAAATACACTCCATCGAAAGACGAGCTGGATTCCAATCCAGACCTCAAAGTCCTCTTTCAGCTGCGAAAACAGCTAAAACTACTTAAAGGCATCCTAACTTTCGCTCATGGACGGACGTCCTCACCTGTGTTCGTGGTCCCCCATGACCACAGGGGGGTGATGTTAGTCCATGCACATGACCTTCCGTCCGCAGGACATAAGGGTGACAATGCCACGCTGAAAGCATTAAAACAAATTGCTTATTGGCCTGGAATGAAAAAGGATGTCAAGGACTACATAAAAGGGTGCCTGATCTGTGGCCAGTTTCAACCATCCAGACCACTTCACAGAGCACCACTGCATAGTAGAGGCATTGCATTTCCATGGTCGGACCTCCAGATTGACTGGGTCGGACCACTCACTAAGACCTCTAGAGGAAATAAATATTTTCTCACGGTAACCTGCGCGTTTACCAAATGGGTAGAATGTCTACCAGCCCCTAATGACACAGCACAAACCACTGCTATGTTATTAATGAATCATGTATTTTCAAGGTTTGGACTTCCCCTCAGGGTGAACTCAGACCAAGGTACACACTTCACAGGTGAAGTAATGAAGGAACTGTGGAAGACGCTAGGCGTCAAAGCCAACTTCCATATTGGCTACCACCCACAGGCTTCAGGCCAGGTTGAGAGAGCAAACAGGACTGTGGTGAGTATTTTGAAAAAATACGTAGCCGCAAACCACAAGGACTGGGACGTGAAACTCCCTCTGGTCCTCATGGCCATAAGGGCCACTCCACACACGTCGACTGGCATCGCTCCTTTCGAGATGATGACGGGTCGACAAATGACTCTCCCTCTGCACCTGTTGTACCAACCAGGCGATGCTGCCATGGCAACAGCCTACACCACACAACAATACATGAAAGACTTGGAAAGACACCTTAAGAACACTTTTGCTTTCGCACAGAAAAACCTGGAAAAATCAGCTGAAGGACGCAAAGCGTACTACGACCAAAAGGCCTCTTACGAGGAACTCCAAGTGGGAGACAGGGTCTGGTACTACACGTTTGCACCTAAAACTGGGAGAGTAGAGTCCGGGACCGGAACTCTCGCCCGTAAGCTGATGCCCAGATGGACTGGACCCCATCTGATAGTCGACAAAGTGTCTCCAATTATCTACCAGATAAAAATCAGTAAAGGCCAAAAAGAGCCAACTGTTAAATGGGTACATCGTAACCAGATTAAACAACACAAGGCGTGCAATAACTCCTTAGGAGACAAAGATCTCACAAAATCTGACCTCGTGGGAACAAGGGTCATCCAAGCAGAAGATAACTAATGGATAATAAACTTAACCATAGTTTAAACTCACAGGACCTACCCTTGATAAAACGGGACAGCGTGACTGAAATCTGGCAACCAGGGTGAGGAGAAGCTGTGAAACGATGTTTCTAGATGCTTAGTCACTACTCTTGTCGGTGCTGAAACGTTGTTTAGTTGATTTTGATATTGTTTCTGAAGGAAGAATGAATTCTGTTGTGTAGTTAAGTTAGAGACTAAGAAGCCTTTGACCATGCCAACATGCAGTTCATTCACTAAATTGCAATCTTTGCGGAGTCAATGTATATTATTGCTACCTTGAGTACCATAATCTACATTGATCTCACAACGCTTAAGCCGAACCTACTCGAACAATTCTATTCGGGGGGATAGCTAATTCTCTTTGATAAGTCTCGCCATAGACTTCCAAAACATTTATGGGAAAACCAAACACCCAATCTCAAGTCGTTCGTCTAAAAGACAACAGACAATTGCACCAAACTATATTTTACCATGTAAAGCTAACTTAAACAAAGTTAGAAATGGAAAAATAGTTTGGAACCCTTTTCTATAGGCATAAACCCCTGTAGTACCCCTTTTTCAGCATTCTCCACCCCTTAACTGGTAGTTGTAGCTGTTCCCAACCATAATAGCTTACACACCAGATGCATATAGTTTAAGGCCTTATGTAAAATCCCCTTCATAAGCCCACCTTAAACCACATAATTGCATGACACATTGAACCAGAACGGCACAGGCTGGACGTCGCTGGAGACAACCTTCGCTGGAGGCGACCTGCAATCCTGACGTTGGTCTCCACTCTTCATCCAGTGGCCGCTTCTTCAGTCCAACCCAAGGGTACCCCTCTGTATGCTGATTAATCAACACTTCCAATCGCTGTGGATTTACCGTTGTGGATTATATGACTTTTTCCAATGGATTACAGACTCTGTTTCCAAGGGGTTAAAGCATTGCTACAATGGAATTATCGAGACGATATGGGATTATAATCAACACAATGGAATACCAAGAACATTGTGGAATTACCTTGACTTTGTTTCCTTGCTGGATTACTTCTGACTTTGGTCTTCCTTGCTGGATTACTTCTGACTTTGGTCTTCCTTGCTGGATTACATCAAGCTCAAGGACATTTGAAGGTCTAAGTTCACGGTTGGAATTCATCCCCATGGACAGGTGATGATTTCCAAAGGGGGGACTGTAGTGAACCTGATCTGACCCTGATGACCTCAAATCTATCAGATGGACAGAGACTGTTATTTTCATTGATCTGAATAAGTCTGAGCCATCTGATGACTTTCTTTCTTGAATTAATCAAGCAGAAAAGACAATCCTCTATAATCATTACTGTTTTACAAATGTTTGATAATCAAATTGTGTTAGTTCCATTCAATGCTTACAGGTTGAAAAAGAACTACTCATTTTATTTTACATAAACAGTAAGTAATGATTTTTATTCCTCATTCAAAGAAGAAATCAGGTTAATATGTATTTCTTGATTTTCTGTCTTCAATGAGCAAGCTGTCGTAAGTATGTGAAAGTTGAAGCTTCGGTCAACTAAATGTTTACTGAAAATGGGATGTCATGTTTTACTATTTGGAAAGATACAACAGAGTGAGGCTCCAAAAAGTCTGGTATTCTGCAATAATCTTTTCTGTATGTTGAAAACAAATTCATTCCCTGACCTCGACTTTTGATAATACCTTACGTCAAAAAACACACCTCTTTCTGGTACATCCACGAATCAGAAAGCTCTAAATTGAACCGGAAGTCGACCCATTTAAAATGTGGCAACTTCCCAGTTCAGGTTAGAATTTGTTAGAATTCATGGAGAATTCATGGAGAATGGTGAAGTGAATGGAAGAGAATTCGAGAATTCAGGAGAGTCAGAGACGTTTGGAATTATAACTTCTGTTTGAACAACCCACGCACGACTATCTAAGGATTTCAGCAGCTCTCAACGGAGACGCTGAAAGGTCTGGAGGATTCTCTATCGAGCTGATCTATCATCAACCAGATAACGGTCTCTTCTTCGACTAAAGTGTACCGGAGGCGAGCTGAGATCTGATGAAGCGTGCACGTTCTGGTCTACAGATATTAATTCCCTCACATAGTTCTCTGTAAGATAAATCTCCATTTCATCTTAAACTCTTCTCTCTCTCACAAAACCAGTACAGATATTTTAGAAATATCTGAAGCAAAGTCCTCGTTCACCGCCGAGTGATCGATGCTCATTTTCTGTGAAACTTGTCTGTTATTATTTTCATATTTTGCCAAATTAATGTAAATGTTTGATGTTAAACTTTGATTCTGAAAATAAATGACCACATTCATTTGATGGGTCAAAGATAATAACGTCTCTCGTTCGCATTTCTTTAAATTCAATGCACGGCATTACACAGTCAGAAAGATGAAGAACTCGTGAATATTGTATCAATATATATCTCATATATTTGTCA
>NW_023621065.1:0-5900 GCF_014905685.2 Nematolebias whitei
ACCGCCGAGTGATCGATGCTCATTTTCTGTGAAACTTGTCTGTTATTGCTTTACACTATTCCACCAAATTAATATAAACAGTGTGCCGTAAAACGCTTTATTCTGTTTACTACTACAACTGGTGGCCCGTCACGGCTCATAAATGACTGTAAAAACGTGTAAGATTGATTTACGTGTTGGCATGTATGTTAAAAAGTAACAGTTTATCAGCTGTGATTGAAACGCAGCCGGTGCTGCGCGTTTGGAGCTTGGCTGTGCGTATTTACGCAGCGTGATGGAGCTGCGCACTTAGCTCTGCAGGTTTACGCTGTGTTACGCTGGCAATGTTTTAGAGCTGAAATTGTGTCATTGAGTCTTTATAAAGCTGACATTGTACGCCTGTTATGTTAACTAAAAGCTGATGAGCTGTGAGAAACGCTTTATTCTGTTTAAACTGTGTTCCAGACGCTGTTCTGGTCCGGTTCGGTTCTGGTTCCGACCCGGTTCTGGAGGTTCGAACGAGTTGTTTTAAATAGCTAGAAAGACGTTTTTTCACGGAGCGCCGCCTCCGTGCAGCTCAAGGAGTTGATTCGTTACAATTTTTAACAGAAAAAGTGCATTTTGACAGTTTAAAAGACGAAAAGCTGACGAACTATTTTTCAGGCTAAACCTAGCATGCTGGCTGTAAACGTCTCCTGATTGGTTGAATGTTGCTGTGTGGAGCGCTCTGATTTGCTGAGAAGGTTGACTGGCGTGGCTACGTCATCCCCTCTCAACCCTGCGCTGCTTTGCCATTGGTGATTTCAGTCACGTGACCCGGAAATGAAATTCGTTTTCATAGGGAAATAAAATCTGCTTTTTAAAGCCAAAAAGCGCCTTTAAAGTGGTTTTAATACGCTGGTTAAATGCTTCGAAGCATACTCGCTGAAATTTTGCCACGTTAGAGTTTAAAATTCGTCATAAAATGATGTTTTTAAACAACGCTAGCGATGCTAATTTTAAGCTAACAGCATAACCACCGGGGCCTTCACTACGCTTAAAATCACTGAATAAAGCTGCAATATTGTCCCAAAAACTCATGTTCATGCTAAGAAGTCGTGCTTGTTGAAATTACGCCACGTTTACGCTTAAATTCGTTCAGAAATGTTGATTTTAACCGAGTTTAGCCGAAGCTAACTTTAAGCTAAGCGGCTAACAACAGGATGTCAACCGAACGTCACAGGAAGTCGTCATAGACTCCTGCTGGTAAAAAGCTAAACACTGCACCCTCCTGGAGAAACTTAGATCGCAGTTTCACTTCAGTTTTTGGTAAAGAGTGAAATTAAACGTTCTTTTTATTTATGTAAGGCATTTTTGAGTTAAAAAACTTCCTCAAAGCTGAATAAACACTGTTATCTTGCATTTTAAAAGTTAAAAAAGGTATTTATGCAAGGAGCATTTACCAAAGCGACTTTTTTCACTGGTAATCCCTTAAATAGGTACAAAATAAAGTTAGGAACTTTTTAAAAAAAAATAGAAACGGTTCAAATATTCACAGAGTTGAAAAATTTACTCATTTTGCTTGAAAGATAATACACGTTTAATTACAAAATCACTAAATAAGAGTAAACTTATCAGGAAAAAGAGATTTTTCTGTTTAAGTTGCCACCTAAACAAATATCTTCCTATTTAATTTTAAATAGAGGATGAGACAGGAGAACAGGAATAACAGTTTTTCTGAAGGAAGGACTGATTAATCCTGATACATCAACTGTTCTTTTTTCTTTTCACCACTTAGTTCTATGAGTAACTGTTAAAATAGCAAATTTCTGGAACAGAACGGTTTAAAAAACGTTTTAAACTAATGTTGCTGTGAGACTTTTTAGAAAATTGCAGGTTTATAAAAAATTCAGTGCTTCAGAGTAAAATACACTAAAAAGCGTTTGGTAACTTAGTATCTGTTGAAAAATAAGCACAAAAAGTAACACTGCCAGAAGAGCATTTACTTAAATATTCATGAATTGGGGTAAAACCTGAGAAAGGTACCCACATTTGAATAAGTTGACTTATAACAGTACTTCTGTGTAAACCCAAAAAGCTAATAGTGTGAACACTCAATGACTTGAATACAAATATTTACCTGTAAAATATCTAAAGCTTGCAACTGTTCAAACAGATAAATTGCTACACAGTGAAAACATGACAGGTGTGTTAGAAAAAGACTTTGATCCAAAAGGAATGGCGGACTGCTTGGAGAATGCGTTCGCGCTTCTGACAACGTCCTTACATCCATATATGATCCAGACAGAGCGCATGAACCCAAAAGAGTTAGTGGACAATCTGAAGGAGGTTGCAGAAAGTGTGACCTCTACAGAAATTACAATGCCAAACTATGAAAAGCTGGCTAAAATTGCAATTTTGCTGAAAGGATCATTCTATAAGGTTGTTGAGAAAGCTGATTACCTTGCAATAAGGTTAAACAGTGAAAAAGAGGTGGTTCAGAGAATTGAAGAACACTTCCTTCAATTTAAAAGTGAACACGAAATCCTCACAAGAAAACATTCTGAACAGATGTTTCAATCACAGCAAAATGCAAATGCAGAAATTGATTCGCTGAATAGCAAAATAGATGTGCTTAACAAAGATCGGGAAGAACTCAGAATGGATAAACAAATTGCACAAGAGCTATATATGCGTTTAAAAAGTGATTATCATACATCACAGGAACACTTAAAAACATGTGAAGAAAAACTACGAGCGGCAACAAACAAAATTTCTGACGTGGGGCGAGTTGAAGACCGTGGACAGAGTCCAGGCCACCCACATACACCTCAGAAAGACGTTGTTGCACCTCCTGCTCGTGATCCACCCTCACCTAACGTGGCAGGAACAGACCTGAACAGGTCTCCTCCACAAAACATGCAACAGAGTGCATGGAAACTGTCTCCTTCAATGGATGATTTGCAAAAAATCTCAAAATATGTACAATGTTTTGTACCTGGACCGTTGGGTTCAAGTGAAACAAAAGCGTACCTCAGAGAACTGGAGTTCAGATTGAGATCTTATCCTAATGCTATGGTAGAGGATAAGATCAGTCTGATACGGCTCACTTCGGACAGAGAGGTGTTCACCTTCATCGAGCGTCTACCTGATGCAACGAGAAAGGATTACAAACTTCTGTGTGAAGCTCTGATCAAAGAGTACGACCCCTGCACAGGACCTGCTGGTTTCCCAGCCGCTGACAAGGTCACGCAGGGTAAAGCTGAACATCCAAAAGTTTATTACAAAAGAATCTTCCAAGCTTATTTTGGTTACAGAAATGAAACCGGAATGGAGGAAGAAGAAAATTTTAAATTTGTTTTCAGCAAAAATCTCCACACTGACATACGCATGTCAGTACGAATTATGGCAAATTTCAGAGAAAAATCCATAAATGAGATTAAACAGTGTGTTGTGAATGTGTTCGAGGCATGTTCTCATGATAAGACGCCCATAGAGGTGTTTCCTGGTGTAAAGGTTAAACCCCACTCCCTAGAAATGGAAGGAAGGTGCACGCCACCTCCTCCTAAAACAGGCGAGAAAAGGCAGTATTTTCAAACTAACAAACCGCATAATGAAGGTGCACGCTGGAACAAAAAAACTCCACTTTCAGAGGATGAACGTGATTATCGTACATGGGACATGCGCAGGACGCAAGAATATGGGATCCAAGAGGACCCATATTATCATGGGAAATCCGAAGAGGAACCCCCAAAAGACGTACCTAGCCGCCTCCCACCTCGGACGAAAAGTCCCGAGGCGAAAAAATCACAAAAGTTCCAGGAACAAGGCCCTAAACCTCTGAGCTCGGAAGAGACAGTGGAAATGCAAAGGTTTTTAGACACTTTGATACATGCTGAAATGGGAACCCAACCAGGAGCACAATGTAGTGATCTGATCGCTACTAACTCTGAAGGCGCGAATGACAACATTACAGATGTCGGTGAAACACACCAAGACATTGCTGTTATTGCCTCCAACAACCCCTCATCGGACGAAGGGGGGATAAACTCACACACAAACGATGATGAGTCATCGCAAACTGAAAACTCAGAACCTGACCTTCATGATTTTGAACTAGGCATTCCAGTTCTGGGAGGACTCCCAGATAATCTGGTACCGAGTCAAGACACTGGGCCAGTATGTTTCACGAAACCATCACAGGCCACAGCTCTTTTCTCAACCAATGACGTCGACCAAGGACCACAAACCTATGGTGCCTTGCCCATAGACAGGTCCGACGACTCAGAAAAGGATTCGTTGGAGCTCCCCATGGAGCAAGAACCCTCATCAGTTTCATCACAGATTGAACAGGTGGTCGCTCAAGCCGACACTCTGACATCTGATGAAGAAAGAGACAAACTTAGCCAAGTTTTTTTAAAATATGAAAAGTCAATTTCAACTGACCCAGACATCATCCAACTTCAGAAGTTGGATGATCCTGCAATTAACTCGATGATACTGTATCTGACTGACCCAGACAAATACACTCCATCGAAAGTCAAACTGGATTCCAATCCAGACCTAAAAGTCCTCTTTCAGCTGCGCAAACAGTTAAAACTACTCAAGGACAACCTAACTTTAGCTCATGGAGCGACGTCCTCACCCGTGTTCGCAGTCTCCCATGACCGAAGGGGGGTGACGCCAGTTAGGATAATGCTACCAGACGCGATAACATGATCAAATCTGACATTCAGAGTGAGTGGCGCACCGAAACGTTGTTTCCTAGTTGCTTAATCACTGCCTTTGTCGATGTTGAAACGTTGTTTTACTGGTTGCTTAGTCACTGTTCTTGTCGATGTTGAGACATCGTTTAATTGGTTTTTGGTATTGTTTTCGAACACCCCAGGCAAGAATGAATTTTGTTGTGTAGTTAAGTTAGAGACTAAGAAGCCTTTGACCATGCCAACATGCAGTTCATTCACTAAATTGCAATCTTTGCGGAGTCAATGTATATTATTGCTACCTTGAGTACCATAATCTACATTGATCTCACAACGCTTAAGCCGAACCTACTCGAACAATTCTATTCGGGGGGATAGCTAATTCTTTTTGATAAGTCTCGCCATAGACTTCCAAAACATTTATGGGAAAACCAAACACCCAATCTCAAGTCGTTCGTCTAAAAGACAACAGACAATTAAACCGAACTATATTTTACCATGTAAAGCTAACTTAAACCAAGTTAGAAATGGAAAAATAGTTTGGAACACTTTTCTATAGGCATAAACCCCTGTAGTTACCCCTTTTCAGCATTCTCCACCCCTTAACTGGTAGTTGTAGCTGCTCCCAACCATAATAGCTTACACACCAGATGCATATAGTTTAAGGCCTTATGTAAAATCCCCTTCATAAGCCCACCTTAAACCACATAATTGCATGACACATTGAACCAGAACGGCACAGGCTGGACGTCGCTGGAGACAACCTTCGCTGGAGGCGACCTGCAATCCTGACGTTGGTCTCCACTCTTCATCCAGTGGCCGCTTCTTCAGTTCAACCCAAGGGTACCCCTCTGTATGCTGATTAATCAACACTTCCAATCGCTGTGGATTTACCGTTGTGGATTATATGACTTTTTCCAGTGGATTACAGACTCTGTTTCCAAGGGGTTAAAGCATTGCTACAATGGAATTATCGAGACGATATGGGATTATAATCAACACAATGGAATACCAAGAACATTGTGGAATTACCTTGACTTTGTTTCCTTGCTGGATTACTTCTGACTTTGGTCTTCCTTGCTGGATTACTTCTGACTTTGGTTTTCCTTGCTGGATTACATCAAGCTCAAGGACATTTGAAGGTCTAAGTTCACGGTTGGAATTCATCCCCATGGACAGGTGATGATTTCCAAAGGGGGGACTGTAGTGAACCTGATCTGACCCTGATCTGACCCTGAT
>NW_023621066.1:0-5900 GCF_014905685.2 Nematolebias whitei
TCTTGTGTCTACAGTTTTCTGGTCATCTCGGATCCTGCCCCTGGTTCTTCCTGTGCCGGAGTCTCGTCTCTGTTGCTTTTGCTCTCCAACCACTTGCCTGCCTTGGGAGTTTCCCCCACAGCCTCAACCACAAGGATTTACCTGTAAGGAGAGACAAAACTATTTATTCCATAGTTTTGAGCTGCCTCCTCTTGCCTCCTCGACCTGACCCTGTCTCTCCCTTTTTCAGGAGTCCCAGGCCAACTTTTGTATATACCTGTCGTCACATTCACTGTAAATAATAAACACTGTTTTGCTTACTTGAGACTCGTGTCGTTCTGGTTCTCGTTCCTACTGGGTAGTCCGAATCATAACATCATGAGCTGTAACTTATCCTAATTCCACTCCTTAATCTTTTTTTACCTCCCCAGCCTTCCTTAGATACAAGTGAACGTTAAAGTGTTGATTTGAAAATAAACATGGATTAATAATTATTCTTGTTTTTTTTAATGTACAGACATGCCTTATTACCAGGTTCGTGTAAAAATGGCAAAACAAACACTGCTGCTGTGCTTCTATCACATATGCTGCGTTTTTTAGCGGCTGTAGTTTTAGAAAAACTGTATACTCTTTAATTTTTGTTTTTAACAAAGAATCAAAAAAACCTACAATAAGAACTTTATATTTGTTTATGCATATATACATTAATCTATTTTAATATATATATATATATATATATATATGTCTTCAGCCAGATACTTCTTCAGATCCCTTGTAAGACAGACTGCTACAAGAGATCCACCCTGCCCACAGCCATCAGCATCTAGATTAACTCTTTATTGAAACCAGGATGATGAGTTACATTTAATTTCCCTCTGGGATTAATAAAGTCTTTTTGTAATTTGATTTGTATATATATATGTGTCATAGCTCTGCTCTCTGTCAGCTCCTCTGTCATGCTGCACACTCAGTAATCACTCAACTCATGTCACCTGTCACCGCTCATTATCCCACAGCTCCACCACCTGGTCCAGTCAGTACTTAAGTTCACTCATTCCTCTCAGTCTGGGCCAGATTCTCTATCCTGTCTCATCAGCAGTAGACTTTCCAGCATTCCATTGATTGACTCATCACGTTCATGACCCTTGCCTTGACCACGACCACGCTTTTGCCTCAGCCCTCGTCTGCTTTTGCTCATCTGATCAGGTACCGACTCATGCTCTTGTTTTTTGACTCTCTTTTTGGATCACGTACTGGATACTTCTGCTGAACAACTGACTTCACGGTATGAACTCTGCCTTTCCCTTCTGACTGTTTTTTTTTTGGATCACGGATTAAAGGTCAAGCTCATTCTGTATCACGGACTTATCCTTACCCCTGAATCTGATTCCCACAGATTCATTTCCCCAATTAGTCTCTTTCCCCCTGCATCTACTAACCTTTATCTTTTAGTTGCAAGCCTGTTGGACTCCGTTCCAGTGGACCTTAACATCAGTTCTACTTCTACTGGCAGCCCGCCACTACAACACTCCCCAATCACGAACTACCAATCAGAAGATCGGAACCAGCCCAGAACCGGACCTACTCCAGAGTTTTACTTTATTTCACAATAAATCTTTTAACCCTCTCAGTGGTTGTTGTTGTTGTTTGCGATCCGGCCTCTGGTTCATGACAGTAGAATCTGGCCATTATGGATCCAACACCAACCCGAGAGTGGTGCTCTAAGGTAGAAGGGGCTGTTAGTAAACTTGAGAAAGGGCTTCAGGAAATGGTTGTTTCTCTTCAAGCTTTGTCCCAACAGTCAAACCAAGTCATCAACCAAACCCTGTTGACTCCTGCACCAAGAGAACCACGGTTAGCCCCCCCTGAACATTTCAGAGGTGAGCCTGAGCAATGTCGACCATTTTTGACTCAGTGTGACATTCAATTTCAATTGCAACCTTCATGTTTTCCCACTGAGCATGCTAAAGTAGCTTATGCTGTCTCACTTCTCGCTGGAAGAGCCAAGACGTGGGGCACTTCTGAATGGTTAAAAGGTGGCGTGGTATGTCGTAATTTTTCTGAATTTTCCAAAGAGTTGTGTCGGGTTTTTGACCCCATCCTCCCTGAGAGAGAGGCAGCCCGAAGAATTTTTGATATTAAACAAGGCAAGGATTCTGTAACCAAATACATCATTCACTTTCACTCTGTTTCAGCAGACAGTCATTGGGATGAACACGCACTCACTGACGCCTTCTTCAGGGGGCTTAATGAAGATGTTAAGGATGTGCTGGCAACAATGGACTATCCCTCATCCCTACGCCAGCTGGAGGAGGTGGCCACCCGTGTTGACCTTCGCCTGCGTGAGCGTGACCGTGAACAGAGTCAAGGCAAGGCCACAGCCATGTCCAGAACCAGACATCACCTTGTGGATCATGAACCTAAAACGGAACAAACCAAGAGCCCTCAGGATCCTCTGTATGCTACGGAACCCATGCAACTAGGAAGAAGTCGTCTGACCACCCAGGAACGAGAACGTCGGAGGAGGTACCATCTCTGTTTTTATTGTGGTCAAGGCGGTCATGATTGTCATCATTGTCCAGTAAAAGACCAGGCTCAGCAGGAAGAGAGGCTCCTGTTGAGTCTTAGTCATAAGATCAAGTCCTCTCCACCTAGCATGTCCAAGTCCAAGGTCAAGTTCATAATAAAGGGTGGTCAACCCGTCATCGTCTCAGCTTTTATTGATTCAGGGGCCGACACGGAATTCATTGATAAAACCTTTGCCAAATCCATAGATCTGACCATTGTTCCATCACCTAACAACCATAAGGTCCTCGCTTTAGATGGTCATCCTTTAAGTCAATCTAGTCTTGAAACTGTTCCAGTCACCATGGTGTCGGCCAACAACCATTCGGAACTGATCAGATTCATTGTTATTGATTCACCCCAACTCCCAGTGGTTTTAGGTTCCACTTGGTTACGCAAACACAACCCCCAAATCGATTGGAGGAACCAAGAGATTGTAGGATGGGCTAATGAGTGTTATTCTACATGTATTCAGAGCCAACCCAGTTCACCAGCCCTTGTCACAGCCAATGAGGAGACCTATCCTAATCTAAGTCAGGTACCTAAAGAGTACCATGATTTGAAAGAGGTCTTTAATAAATCAAAAGCTACGTCCCTTCCGCCACATCGTCCATACGATTGTGGTATTGACCTGATCCCAGGTTCTACCCCCCCTCGGGGTAGATTATATTCTTTGTCTGGTCCCGAGCAAGAGTCCATGAGGAAATATATAACAGAGTCCCTCCAAGCTGGTATCATTAGACCTTCAGCATCCCCCGCTGGTGCAGGTTTTTTCTTTGTAGGGAAGAAAGATGGGTCACTTCGTCCATGCATTGACTATAGAGAACTTAACAAAATAACCATAAAGAACAAGTATCCTCTGCCCCTCATGAACTCTGATTTTGATATAATCCAAAATGCTAAGATATTCACCAAACTGGATCTTCGCAACGCTTACCATTTGGTCAGGATACGGCGGGGAGATGAATGGAAGACGGCTTTTAATACCGCAGATGGCCATTATGAATATCTTGTTATGCCATTCGGCCTCACCAACGCTCCTGCCGTTTTCCAAGCCCTGGTTAATGATGTCCTTCGTGACATGATTAACATTTACGCTTTTGTTTACCTTGATGACATACTTATCTTTTCACAAGATAGCATTTCTCACCGTCGCCATGTCAGAGCTGTCTTAACCCGCCTTTTACAGAACAACTTGTTTGTCAAGGCAGAGAAGTGTGCTTTCCACCAAGTGTCCACCTCATTCCTTGGGTTCAACATTTCTCCAGGTCAAGTATCCATGGAACCCGGGAAGGTATCAGCGGTGGTGGATTGGCCCAAGCCCAAGGATCGTAAACAGCTGCAAAGGTTTCTCGGTTTTGCAAATTTTTATAGGAGGTTCATTAAGAACTACAGTTCAGTTGCAGCTCCTCTTCATTTTCTCACCTCATCTAAGACCAAGTTCATCTGGGACTCCGTTGCCAACCAATCATTCCAGAAGCTCAAAACATTGTTTTCCTCTGCTCCAATCTTGCACTCTCCAGACCCCGAGAAACAATTCATTGTGGAGGTCGATGCATCCAGCACCGGGGTGGGCGCCATCCTCAGTCAGCGCAGCACAGATGGTAAGATCCACCCCTGTGCTTACTTCTCCAGGGCACTCTCCCCCGCTGAGAGAAACTACGACGTGGGAGACCGTGAGCTTTTGGCAGTCAAGATGGCCCTGGAGGAATGGAGGCACTGGCTGGAAGGTGCGAAGAAGTCCTTTTTGGTATGGACCGACCATAAAAACCTGGAGTACCTTCGCACAGCAAAGAGACTCAATCCCCGTCAGGCCAGGTGGGCTATGTTTTTCTCTCGGTTCAGTTTCACCCTCTCTTACAGACCCGGGCCCAAGAATGCCAAGCCGGATGCCCTGTCCCGGGTCTTTGAGGTCAAGGAAGGGCCCTCAGAAGAGGTCGAGTTCATCCTGCCTGAGACCGTACGTCTTTCTTTGACTCAATTAGAACTCGATCTCCAACAAGTCCAACTCTCCGAGCCACATCCACCCACCTGTCCTAGGGGGCGCCTGTTTGTCCCCAATCAAAAGGTAAAAGAGGTTCTTGAATTATGCCATTCATCAAAGTTGTTCTGTCACCCAGGAATCACCAAGACCCTCCAACTCATTCGCGCCCGATTCTGGTGGGCTACGCTTACGGAGGACACCAAGCACTTTGTCAAGTCATGTCCCGAATGCAATCGTGCCAAGTCTTCCAATCGCCCACCTGCCGGGCTGCTACGACCACTGCCAATTCCTTCACGCCCATGGTCACATATTGCTATGGACTTTGTGACTGGATTACCCCCTTCTGAAGGTAATTCAGTGTTATTGACCATTGTGGACCGTTTTTCTAAAATGGTCCACCTGGTTCCTCTCCCCAAGTTACCTTCTTCCAAGGAGCTCAGCGTTATCATGGCCAAGGAGGTTTTCAGGCTCCATGGGCTCCCCCAGAACATTGTGTCTGACCGAGGTCCCCAATTCATTTCCAAGTTCTGGAGGGAGTTTTGCAACCTGCTAGGGATCTCGGTCAGCCTCTCGTCAGGTTTTCATCCCCAAACGGATGGACAATCTGAGCGTACCAACCAGGAGGTGGAGACCAAGCTTCGGCTCCTCTGCGAGGGGGACCCGAGGAAATGGACGTCCAACCTCCCTTGGATTGAACAAGCAATCAACTCTCTTCCATCCTCTACATCAGGTATTTCACCCTTTCATGTTGTCTTTGGATTCCAACCCCCTGTTTTTTCAGTCCAGGGGAGAGAAGCTCGGGTTCCCTCTGCACGACTCGCAATTTTACGTTGCCAGCGAGTCTGGAGAAAAGCCAGGAGAGCCCTAATTTTGGCCACCAAAAGGTACGTTCGGGGGGCTAACCGCAGGAGAACGCCTCAACCATTGTACAAGGTGGGCCAGAAAGCGTGGCTCTCCACCAAGGACCTTCCTCTCCGTGTGGAATCTAAGAAACTAGCACCACGTTTCATTGGTCCTTTTCTGATTACCAAAATAATCAATCCTGTCTCTGTTCGCTTACAGTTACCCAGGTCCATGCGCATTCATCCAACGTTTCATGTCTCAAGACTCAAGCCATTTGTCCTGCCACGTTTTCGACCCACCACCGACCTCCCACCACCCGCCCGACTCATTCAGGGGAGCCCAGCCTACACGGTCCGACGCCTTCTTCGATCCAGAAGGTGGGGGAGAGGACTCCAGTATCTGGTAGACTGGCAGGGGTACGGCCTGGAGGAACGTTCCTGGGTGCCCTCACGCAATATTCTGGACAAAACCCTCATTAGAGACTTTCATCGACTGAACCCTCTCCAGCCTGGTGGTCCTTCAGGAGCCG
>NW_023621067.1:0-5898 GCF_014905685.2 Nematolebias whitei
TAATAAAAAGAGAGTGTTCTTTTCACTTGAATCTTCAAGAAAGAAAGTCTCCAGATGGCTCAAACTGTATTCAGATCAATGAAATAACAGTCTCTGTCCATCTGATAGATTTGAGGTCATATCAGGTTCAGATCAGGTTCACTACAGTCCCCCCTTTGGAAATCATCGCCTGTCCATGGGGATGAATTCCAACCGTGAACTTAGACCTTCAAATGTCCTTGAGCTTGATGTAATCCAGCAAGGAAGACCAAAGTCAAAAGTAATCCAGCAAGGAAGACCAAAGTCAGAAGTAATCCAGCAAGGAAACAAAGTCAAGGTAATTCCACAATGTTCTTGGTAATTCCATTGTGTTGATTATAATTCCATATCGTCTCGATAATTCCATTGTAGCAATGCTTTAACCCCTTGGAAACAGAGTCTGTAATCCATTGGAAAAAGTCATATAATCCACAACGGTAAATCCACAACGATTGGAAGTGTTGATTAATCAGCATACAGAGGGGTACCCTTGGATTGAACTGAAGATGCGGCCACTGGATGAAGAGTGGAGACCAACGTCAGGATTGCAGGTCGCCTCCAGCGAAGGTTGTCTCCAGCGACGTCCAGCCTGTGCCGTTCTGGTTCAATGTGTCATGCAATTATGTGGTTTAAGGTGGGCTTATGAAGGGGATTTTACATAAGGCCTTAAACTGTATGCACCTGGTGTGTAAGCTATTATGGTTGGGAACAGCTACAACTACCAGTTAAGGGGTGGAGAATGCTGAAAAGGGGTAACTACAGGGGTTTAAGCCTATAGAAAAGGGTTCCAAACTATTTTTCCATTTCTAACTTGGTTTAAGTTAGCTTTACATGGTAAAATATAGTTTGGTGTAATTGTCTGTTGTCTTTTAGACGAACGACTTGAGATTGGGTGTTTGGTTTCCCCATAAATGTTTTGGAAGTCTATGGCGAGACTTATCAAAAAGAATTAGCTATCCCCCCGAATAGAATTGTTCGAGTAGGTTCGGCTTAAGCGTTGTGAGATCGATGTAGATTATGGTACTTAAAGTAGCAATAATATACATTGACTCCGCAAAGATTGCAATTTAATGAATGAACTGCATGTTGGCATGGTCAAAGGCTTCTTAGTCTCTAACTTACTACACAACAAAATTCATTCTTACCTGGGGTGTTCGAAAACAATACCAAAACCAATTAAACGATGTCTCAACATCGACAAGAACAGTGACTAAGCAACCAGTAAAACAACGTTTCAACATCGACAAAAGCAGTGATTAAGCAACTAGGAAACAACGTTTCGGTGCGCCACTCACTCTGAATGTCAGATTTGATCATGTTATCGCGTCTGGTAGCATT
Source organism: Nematolebias whitei (assembly GCF_014905685.2). NCBI lineage: Eukaryota > Metazoa > Chordata > Actinopteri > Cyprinodontiformes > Rivulidae > Nematolebias > Nematolebias whitei. The sequence continues at coordinate 1,357 of NW_023621067.1, forward strand.
ATCCTAACTGGCGTCACCCCCCTTCGGTCGTGGGAGACTGCGAACAGAGGACGTCGCTCCATGAGCTAAAGTTAGGTTGTCCTTGAGTAGTTTTAACTGTTTGCGCAGCTGAAAGAGGACTTTTAGGTCTGGATTGGAATCCAGTTTGACTTTCGATGGAGTGTATTTGTCTGGGTCAGTCAGATACAGTATCATCGAGTTAATTGCAGGACCATCCAACTTCTGAAGTTGGATGATGTCTGGGTCAGTTGAAATTGACTTTTCATATTTTAAAAGAACTTGGCGAATGTTGTCTCTTTCTTCATCAGATGTCAGAGTGTCAGCTTGAGCGACCACCTGTTCAATCTGTGATGAGACTGATGAGGGTTCTTGCTCCATGGGGAGCTCCAACGAATCCTTTTCTGAGTCGTCGGACCTGTCTATGGGCAAGGCACCATAGGTTTGTGGTCCTTGGTCGACGTCATTGGTTGAGAAAAGAGCTGTGGCCTGTGATGGTTTCGTGAAACATACTGGCCCAGTGTCTTGACTCGGTACCAGGTTATCTGGGAGTCCTCCCAGAACTGGGATGCCTAGTTCAAAATCATGAAGGTCAGGTTCTGAGTTTTCAGTTTGCGATGACTCATCATCGTTTGTGTGTGAGTTTATCCCCCCTTCGTCCGATGAGGGGTTGTTGGAGGCAATAACAGCAATGTCTTGGTGTGTTTCACCGACATCTGTAATGTTGTCATTCGCGCCTTCAGAGTTAGTAGCGATCAGATCACTACATTGTGCTCCTGGTTGGGTTCCCATTTCAGCGTGTATCAAAGTGTCTAAAAACCTTTGCATTTCCTCTGTCTCTTCCGAGCTCAGAGGTTTAGGGCCTTGTTCCTGGAACTTTTGTGATTTTTTCGCCTCGGGACGTTTCGTCCGAGGTGGGAGGCGGCTAGGTACGTCTTTTGGGGGTTCCTCTTCGGATTTCCCATGATAATATGGGTCCTCTTGGATCCCATATTCTTGCGTCCTGCGCATGTCCCATGTACGATAATCACGTTCATCCTCTGAAAGAGGAGCCTTTTTGTTCCAGCGCGCACCTTCATTATGCGGTTTGTTAGTCTGAAAATACTGCCTTTTCTCGCCTGTCTTAGGAGGAGGTGGCGCGCACCTTCCTTCCATTTCTAGGGAGTGGGGTTTAACCTTTACACTAGGAAACACTTCTATGGGCGTCTTATCATGAGAACGTGCCTCGAACACATTCACAGCACACTGTTTAATCTCATTTATGGATTTTTCTCTGAAATTTGCCATAATTCGTACTGACATGCGTATGTCAGTGTGGAGATTTTTGCTGAAAACAAATTTAAAATTTTCTTCTTCCTCCATTCCGGTTTCATTTCTGTAACCAAAATAAGCTTGGAAGATTCTTTTGTAATAAACTCTTGGATGTTCATTTTTTCCCTGCTTGACCTTGTCAGCGGCTGGGAAACCAGCAGGTCCTGTGCAGGGGTCGTACTCTTTGATCATAGCTTCACACAGAAGTTTGTAATCCTTTCTCGTTGCATCTGGTAGACGCTCGATGAAGGTAAACACCTCTCTGTCTGAAGTGAGCCGTATCAGACTGATCTTATCTTCTACCGTAGCATTAGGATAAGATCTCAATCTGAACTCCAGATCTTTGAGATACGCTTTTGTTTCACTTGAACCCATCGGTCCAGGAACGAAACATTGTACATATTTTGAGATTTTTTGCAAGTCATCCATTGATGGAGAAGATATCAATGGTCTCACATGCGTGATCGGTTGTGGGGGTGTTACTCTGCCCGTTTGTGTAGGTGTTAGGATGGGTCTGAAAACACCGGGTGAGTAAAGAGGTCGTGGAGGTTTTGGTGTATTACCCCGACTCTGTTCAGGGTCTGGTTTGGATTCCAGGTCACCTTGCCCCACATTCTGACCTTTTTCTGTTGCTGCTATTAGTTTCGCCTCACATTTTTTTAAATGTTCCTGGGATGTATAATAGTCATCTTTTAAACGCATATATAGCTCTTGTGCAATTTGTTTATCTATTCTGAGTTCTTCCAGCTTTTTGTTAAGCACATCTATTTTGCTATTCAGCGAATCAATTTCTGCATTTGCATTTTGCTGTGATTGAAACATCTGTTCAGAATGTTTTCTTGTGAGGATTTCGTGTTCACTTTTAAATTGAAGGAAGTGTTCTTCAATTCTCTGAACCACCTCTTTTTCACTGTTTAACCTTATTGCAAGGTAATCAGCTTTCTCAACAACCGTATAGAATGATTCTTTCAGCAAAATTGCAATTTTAGCCAGCTTTTCATAGTTTGGCATTGTAATTTCTGTAGAGGTCACACTTTCTGCAACCTTCTTCAGATTGTCCAATAACTCTTTTGGGTTCATGCGCTCTGTCTGATTCATATATGGATGTAAGGACGCTGTCAGAAGCGCTAATGCGTTCTCCAAGCAGTCCGCCATCCCTTTTGGGTCAAAGTCTTTTTCTAACACACCTGTCATGTTTTTCACTGTGTAGCAATTTATCTGTTTGAACAGTTGCAAGCTTCAGATATTTTACAGGTAAATATTTGTATTCAAGTCAATGAGTTTTCACACTATTTTAGCTTTTTGGGTTTACACAGAAGTACTGTTATAAGTCAACTTATTCAAATGTGGGTACCTCTCTCAGGTTTTACCCCAATTCATGAATATTTAAGTAAATGCTCTTCTGGCAGTGTTACTTTTATGTGCTTATTTTTCAACAGATATCAGTTACCAAGCTATTTTTAGTGTATTTTACTCTAAAGCACTGAATTTTTTATAAACCTGCAATTTTTTCTTAAAGTCTCACAGCAATCATTGGTTTAAAACGTTTTTTAAACCGTTCTGTTCCAGAAATTTGCTATTTTAACAGTTACTCACAGAACTAAGTGGTGAAAAGAAAAAGAACAGTTGATGATGTATCAGGATTAATCAGTCCTTCCTTCAGAAAAACTGTTATTCCTGTTCTCCTGTCTCATCCTCTATTTAAAATTAAATAGGAAGATGTATTTGTTTAGGTGGTAAATAAAATCAGAAAAATCTCTTTTTCCTGATAAGTTTACTCTTATTTAGTGATTTTGTAATTAAACGTGTATTATCTCTCCAGCAAATGAGTAAACTGTTCAACTCTGTGAATATTTGAACCGTATCTTTTAAAAGTTTCTAATTTTACTTTGTACCTTTTTCTTAAGGAATTATCAGTGAATAAAATCTTTTTGGTAAATGCTTCCTTGCATAAATACCTTTATAACTTTTAAAATGCAAGATAACAGTGTTTATTCAGCTTTGAAGAAGTTTTTTAACTCAAAAATGCCTTACATAAATAAAAAGAACGTTTAATTTCACTCTTTACCTAAAACTGAAGTGAAACTGCGATCTAAGTTTCTCCAGGAGGGGGTAGTGTTTAGCTTTTTACCAGCAGGAGTCTATGACGACTTCCTGTGACGTTCGGTTGACATCCTGTTGTTAGCCGCTTAGCTTAAAGTTAGCTTCGGCTAAACTCGGTTAAAATCAACATTTCTGAACGAATTTAAGCGTAAACGTGGCGTAGTTTCAACAAGCACGACTGTTATGCATGAACACGAGTTTTATGGGACATGTGCAGCTTTATTTAGTGATTTTAAGCGTAGTGAAGGCTCATTTCCGACATGGGGGAGTGACGTGACACGTCATTCATCCAGTCGTTAGCTGTTAGCTACAAATTAGCATCGCTAGCGTTGTTCAAAAACATCATTTAATGACGGATTTTAAACTAACGTGGCAAAATTTCAGCGAGTATGCTTCGAAGCACTTAACCAGCGTGTCAAAATCACTTTAAAGCGCTTTTTTAGCTTTAAAAAGCAGATTTTATTTCCCTATGAAAAAGAATTTTCATTTCCGGGTCACTGACTGACACGTCAATCAGCCAATGAGAGAGCGGCACAGGGTGACTGACATCCTGTTCCAGCCAATGAAAGCGTTCCACGGCAGCTATATTCAACAAATCAGGAAACGTACGCAGCACTTAGCATGATAGATTAGCGTCAACTTTTTCGTCTTGTAAACTGTCAAAATGCACTTTTTCTGTTAAAAAAATGTAACGAATAAGCTCTCAGCTTCACGGAGTCGGCGCTCCGGTCTTAAAACGTCTCTACAACCATTTAAAACAACTCGTTCAAATTTTTTCAGAACCGAGCCGGTCCCACAGAACCTCCGTGGTTTGGACCGTCTTTTAAACAGAATAACGTTTCCACAGATCAAAGCCAGCTTAGCAACACTTAACAGCGTACAATTTCAGCTTTCACAAGACTCAATGACACAATCCCAGCTTTAAAACATTGCCAGCGTAACACAGCGTAAAGTTGCAGAGCCGAGCTCCAAGCGCGCAGCTCCGGCTGCGTTTCAATCACAGCTGATAAACTGTTATTTTATCAACATGCCAACATGTATAAAATCAATTTCTACACGCATATACAGTCATTTATGAGCACGTTACGGGCCACCAATGTAGTAGTACATATACGAGATATATGCATACAA